>NC_086380.1:42284077-42300550 GCF_036588685.1 Mytilus trossulus | reverse complement strand
ATCAATCAATCAATCAATCTGTATGACTGTTTAATCATGACAGTTATTGAAGGAACAAACTCTCAATTATTCAAGAAAAATTGAAATTTAATATTGTTCTTACGTCACTTCTGAAAAAAATCCACATGTTCTCTGAAAGTACAAGTACAATCGACCTCAAAATTTGCAGTCAGCAGGGCATACATGTACTAAAAGTTTATAAAAAAACTTGGTGCAGATATCTCTCACAGCTTTTCCTAGAGAAAAGCAATGGCAATGCCGTCAAAATCGCTTGCTAGGTCCGTAAATCTCAGTAAAAACCTACAATAAAATGTCCGCTCCGAGATTGAAATACTAATCTGTGTTACAAACAGGTGCTGAAAAATGTACATTATCAGAAAATAATCAATAAATGTGTTTTAAAGTTACACCGGATCAATTAAATCAAAAACATGCACTGCTTGTGAACTGTCATCAAAATGTCAATTCCTACAATGACAAAAGAAATTACATTGTGTACATTCCATCTCTATAGATGTTGTCTGTTTAACGTCCCCACCTAAAAAGAAATAAAAAGACTATCTTTTCGTTATTATAAACCCGTGTCACGTGATGTGGCGCGCGCGCTGTACCTAAAATAAAAGAAAAACTTTCCAAACTAAACATGAAACTTCTCCGGTAACAATAATATAGACCCCATACAGAAACGCACAAACAAACAAACAAACAAACAAACAAACAAACAAACAACCCCCCAATTCAATTAATTTTAAAGGGGGAAAGACCCCCTACAATTGCTTTTTTAAAGCAATTGATTTATATTGTAAAAAACATTTTAACCATTCTGTTCCGTTAATAAAAAAAAAAAAAAATCCCGAGACCCCCTTTTGCCCCCCCCCCCTTTTTTTTTAACCCTTCACTTACAACTGAATGTAGGTTGTGTGCTATCTATCCTATCAACGTAAAACGAACGACAACTCCAGTTTTTTCCATATTATTAGGTCTTTCCACTTTTCTGTGGAAAGCCTATTGTTTTTTCTTCTGATTATTTTTTTTTTTTTTTTTTTTTTTTTCTTCCGCCTAATTTTGTTCTTGCGATAAACATTTGTTTCGCAATATGTCGCTTAGATATTTTGTATATGATATTGAACAGTTTATGCGCTTTTGAAATTTACCCTGCGTAAACGAATACTTTTCTTTGTAGGAGTTATCTCCCCAAACACTGTTTTCCTTGTTAGCGCATCTCCTTCGTAACAAAAAAAGATATCGACAAAATTCATTTTACAAATTGTTCGTTACATCCTCAGTAATTTTTGGCGTATTTGGATCGAAGCGATTCGAAGAAATTTTATAGGAGTTATCTATCTTTACGGAATAAATTTGTCGGTATGTTTTTTTAACTCATAAACCGTTAACCGTATAACCCTGGAATGTTTTTATTTGAGTCCCCTGATTCCTAACTTAGAAAATTAGGTCAAGGTCAAAGGTCAAGGTCATATTTTAGATTTTCATATGTCTTTGATTTCCCTATAACTCTTGAACAGTTATAGATACAAAAAAATTAAGCAGTGAAAAATGCTTGGTACTTCAAGGGGCAACTTTTTTACATTATGACTATATTGATTTTACCATCATGTAAGGGACATAACTCCCATCGATGGTTTTTAAAAAGCCATTTTTAGGCAAAACTCTTAAACAAAAGGTCCTTGACCCATAGGGTCTTTTGCAATGACCTTGTGGAGCAATGACCTTGACGAAGGTTACAAGGTCAAAGGTCAAGGTCATCAAATTATGTGGTTTTGGCACTATTTAAACAGTTTTATGTGTGTTTGAATTTCAACCAACCAACCAACCAACCAACCAACCAACCAATCAATCAATCAATCATGATCATGATCAATCAACCAATAATGATCATGATCAATCAATCAATCATGTTTCCGTCTCATGTGTTTCTTATAGGGTTCAACCAACCAACCAACCAACCAACCAACCAACCAACCAACCAACCAATCAATCACTCACTCAATCAATCAATCAATCAATCAATCAATCAATCAATCATGATCATGATCAACCAATCATGTTTCCGTCTCATGTGTTTAATAAAGGGTCCAAGATCTTCTTTGTTTCTTTTTCCGTGTTTAAATTGACCCTATCCAACGTGTTTAACCAACCAACCAACCAACCAACCAACCAACTAATCAATCAATCAATCAATCATGATCATGATCAATCAATCATGTTTCCGTCTCATGTGTTTAATATAGGGTCCAAGATCTTCTTTGTTTCTTTTTCCGTGTTTCAATTGACCCTATCCAACGTGTTTAACCAACCAACCAACCAACTAATCAATTAATTAATCAATCATGATCATGATCAATCAATCATGTTTCCGTCTCATGTGTTTAATATAGGGTCCAAGATCTTCTTTGTTTCTTTTTCCGTGTTTCAATTGACCCTATCCAACGTGTTTAACCAACCAACCAACTAACTAATCAATCAATCAATCAATCAATCAATCAATCAATCAATCAATCAATCAATCTGTATGACTGTTTAATCATGACAGTTTATTGAAGGAACAAACTCTCAATTATTCAAGAAAAATTGAAATTTAATATTGTTCTTACGTCACTTCTGAAAAAAAATCCACATGTTCTCTGAAAGTACAAGTACAATCGACCTCAAAATTTGCAGTCAGCAGGGCATACATGTACTAAAAGTTTATAAAAAAACTTGGTGCAGATATCTCTCACAGCTTTTCCTAGAGAAAAGCAATGGCAATGCCGTCAAAATCGCTTGCTAGGTCCGTAAATCTCAGTAAAAACCTACAATAAAATGTCCGCTCCGAGATTGAAATACTAATCTGTGTTACAAACAGGTGCTGAAAAATGTACATTATCAGAAAATAATCAATAAATGTGTTTTAAAGTTACACCGGATCAATTAAATCAAAAACATGCACTGCTTGTGAACTGTCATCAAAATGTCAATTTCCTACAATGACAAAAGAAATTACATTGTGTACATTCCATCTCTATAGATGTTGTCTGTTTAACGTCCCCACCTAAAAAGAAATAAAAAGACTATCTTTTCGTTATTATAAACCCGTGTCACGTGATGTGGCGCGCGCGCTGTACCTAAAATAAAAGAAAAACTTTCCAAACTAAACATGAAACTTCTCCGGTAACAATAATATAGACCCCATACAGAAACGCACAAACAAACAAACAAACAAACAAACAAACAAACAAACAACCCCCCCAATTCAATTAATTTTAAAGGGGGAAAGACCCCCTACAATTGCTTTTTTAAAGCAATTGATTTATATTGTAAAAAACATTTTAAACCATTCTGTTCCGTTAATAAAAAAAAAAAAAAATCCCCGAGACCCCCTTTTGCCCCCCCCCCCCCCCTTTTTTTTTAACCCTTCACTTACAACTGAATGTAGGTTGTGTGCTATCTATCCTATCAACGTAAAACGAACGACAACTCCAGTTTTTTCCATATTATTAGGTCTTTCCACTTTTCTGTGGAAAGCCTATTGTTTTTCTTCTGATTATTTTTTTTTTTTTTTTTTTTTTTTCTTCCGCCTAATTTTGTTCTTGCGATAAACATTTGTTTCGCAATATGTCGCTTAGATATTTTGTATATGATATTGAACAGTTTATGCGCTTTTGAAATTTACCCTGCGTAAACGAATACTTTTCTTTGTAGGAGTTATCTCCCCAAACACTGTTTTCCTTGTTAGCGCATCTCCTTCGTAACAAAAAAAGATATCGACAAAATTCATTTTACAAATTGTTCGTTACATCCTCAGTAATTTTTGGCGTATTTGGATCGAAGCGATTCGAAGAAATTTTATAGGAGTTATCTATCTTTACGGAATAAATTTGTCGGTATGTTTTTTTAACTCATAAACCGTTAACCGTATAACCCTGGAATGTTTTTATTTGAGTCCCCTGATTCCTAACTTAGAAAATTAGGTCAAGGTCAAAGGTCAAGGTCATATTTTAGATTTTCATATGTCTTTGATTTCCCTATAACTCTTGAACAGTTATAGATACAAAAAAATTAAGCAGTGAAAAATGCTTGGTACTTCAAGGGGCAACTTTTTTACATTATGACTATATTGATTTTACCATCATGTAAGGGACATAACTCCCATCGATGGTTTTTAAAAAGCCATTTTTAGGCAAAACTCTTAAACAAAAGGTCCTTGACCCATAGGGTCTTTTGCAATGACCTTGTGGAGCAATGACCTTGACGAAGGTTACAAGGTCAAAGGTCAAGGTCATCAAATTATGTGGTTTTGGCACTATTTAAACAGTTTTATGTGTGTTTGAATTTCAACCAACCAACCAACCAACCAACCAACCAACCAATCAATCAATCAATCATGATCATGATCAATCAACCAATAATGATCATGATCAATCAATCAATCATGTTTCCGTCTCATGTGTTTCTTATAGGGTTCAACCAACCAACCAACCAACCAACCAACCAACCAACCAACCAACCAATCAATCACTCACTCAATCAATCAATCAATCAATCAATCAATCAATCAATCATGATCATGATCAACCAATCATGTTTCCGTCTCATGTGTTTAATAAAGGGTCCAAGATCTTCTTTGTTTCTTTTTCCGTGTTTAAATTGACCCTATCCAACGTGTTTAACCAACCAACCAACCAACCAACCAACCAACTAATCAATCAATCAATCAATCATGATCATGATCAATCAATCATGTTTCCGTCTCATGTGTTTAATATAGGGTCCAAGATCTTCTTTGTTTCTTTTTCCGTGTTTCAATTGACCCTATCCAACGTGTTTAACCAACCAACCAACCAACTAATCAATTAATTAATCAATCATGATCATGATCAATCAATCATGTTTCCGTCTCATGTGTTTAATATAGGGTCCAAGATCTTCTTTGTTTCTTTTTCCGTGTTTCAATTGACCCTATCCAACGTGTTTAACCAACCAACCAACTAACTAATCAATCAATCAATCAATCAATCAATCAATCAATCAATCAATCAATCAATCTGTATGACTGTTTAATCATGACAGTTTATTGAAGGAACAAACTCTCAATTATTCAAGAAAAATTGAAATTTAATATTGTTCTTACGTCACTTCTGAAAAAAAATCCACATGTTCTCTGAAAGTACAAGTACAATCGACCTCAAAATTTGCAGTCAGCAGGGCATACATGTACTAAAAGTTTATAAAAAAACTTGGTGCAGATATCTCTCACAGCTTTTCCTAGAGAAAAGCAATGGCAATGCCGTCAAAATCGCTTGCTAGGTCCGTAAATCTCAGTAAAAACCTACAATAAAATGTCCGCTCCGAGATTGAAATACTAATCTGTGTTACAAACAGGTGCTGAAAAATGTACATTATCAGAAAATAATCAATAAATGTGTTTTAAAGTTACACCGGATCAATTAAATCAAAAACATGCACTGCTTGTGAACTGTCATCAAAATGTCAATTTCCTACAATGACAAAAGAAATTACATTGTGTACATTCCATCTCTATAGATGTTGTCTGTTTAACGTCCCCACCTAAAAAGAAATAAAAAGACTATCTTTTCGTTATTATAAACCCGTGTCACGTGATGTGGCGCGCGCGCTGTACCTAAAATAAAAGAAAAACTTTCCAAACTAAACATGAAACTTCTCCGGTAACAATAATATAGACCCCATACAGAAACGCACAAACAAACAAACAAACAAACAAACAAACAAACAAACAACCCCCCCAATTCAATTAATTTTAAAGGGGGAAAGACCCCCTACAATTGCTTTTTTAAAGCAATTGATTTATATTGTAAAAAACATTTTAAACCATTCTGTTCCGTTAATAAAAAAAAAAAAAAATCCCCGAGACCCCCTTTTGCCCCCCCCCCCCTTTTTTTTTAACCCTTCACTTACAACTGAATGTAGGTTGTGTGCTATCTATCCTATCAACGTAAAACGAACGACAACTCCAGTTTTTTCCATATTATTAGGTCTTTCCACTTTTCTGTGGAAAGCCTATTGTTTTTCTTCTGATTATTTTTTTTTTTTTTTTTTTTTTTTTCTTCCGCCTAATTTTGTTCTTGCGATAAACATTTGTTTCGCAATATGTCGCTTAGATATTTTGTATATGATATTGAACAGTTTATGCGCTTTTGAAATTTACCCTGCGTAAACGAATACTTTTCTTTGTAGGAGTTATCTCCCCAAACACTGTTTTCCTTGTTAGCGCATCTCCTTCGTAACAAAAAAAGATATCGACAAAATTCATTTTACAAATTGTTCGTTACATCCTCAGTAATTTTTGGCGTATTTGGATCGAAGCGATTCGAAGAAATTTTATAGGAGTTATCTATCTTTACGGAATAAATTTGTCGGTATGTTTTTTTAACTCATAAACCGTTAACCGTATAACCCTGGAATGTTTTTATTTGAGTCCCCTGATTCCTAACTTAGAAAATTAGGTCAAGGTCAAAGGTCAAGGTCATATTTTAGATTTTCATATGTCTTTGATTTCCCTATAACTCTTGAACAGTTATAGATACAAAAAAATTAAGCAGTGAAAAATGCTTGGTACTTCAAGGGGCAACTTTTTTACATTATGACTATATTGATTTTACCATCATGTAAGGGACATAACTCCCATCGATGGTTTTTAAAAAGCCATTTTTAGGCAAAACTCTTAAACAAAAGGTCCTTGACCCATAGGGTCTTTTGCAATGACCTTGTGGAGCAATGACCTTGACGAAGGTTACAAGGTCAAAGGTCAAGGTCATCAAATTATGTGGTTTTGGCACTATTTAAACAGTTTTATGTGTGTTTGAATTTCAACCAACCAACCAACCAACCAACCAACCAACCAATCAATCAATCAATCATGATCATGATCAATCAACCAATAATGATCATGATCAATCAATCAATCATGTTTCCGTCTCATGTGTTTCTTATAGGGTTCAACCAACCAACCAACCAACCAACCAACCAACCAACCAACCAACCAATCAATCACTCACTCAATCAATCAATCAATCAATCAATCAATCAATCAATCATGATCATGATCAACCAATCATGTTTCCGTCTCATGTGTTTAATAAAGGGTCCAAGATCTTCTTTGTTTCTTTTTCCGTGTTTAAATTGACCCTATCCAACGTGTTTAACCAACCAACCAACCAACCAACCAACCAACTAATCAATCAATCAATCAATCATGATCATGATCAATCAATCATGTTTCCGTCTCATGTGTTTAATATAGGGTCCAAGATCTTCTTTGTTTCTTTTTCCGTGTTTCAATTGACCCTATCCAACGTGTTTAACCAACCAACCAACCAACTAATCAATTAATTAATCAATCATGATCATGATCAATCAATCATGTTTCCGTCTCATGTGTTTAATATAGGGTCCAAGATCTTCTTTGTTTCTTTTTCCGTGTTTCAATTGACCCTATCCAACGTGTTTAACCAACCAACCAACTAACTAATCAATCAATCAATCAATCAATCAATCAATCAATCAATCAATCAATCAATCTGTATGACTGTTTAATCATGACAGTTTATTGAAGGAACAAACTCTCAATTATTCAAGAAAAATTGAAATTTAATATTGTTCTTACGTCACTTCTGAAAAAAAATCCACATGTTCTCTGAAAGTACAAGTACAATCGACCTCAAAATTTGCAGTCAGCAGGGCATACATGTACTAAAAGTTTATAAAAAAACTTGGTGCAGATATCTCTCACAGCTTTTCCTAGAGAAAAGCAATGGCAATGCCGTCAAAATCGCTTGCTAGGTCCGTAAATCTCAGTAAAAACCTACAATAAAATGTCCGCTCCGAGATTGAAATACTAATCTGTGTTACAAACAGGTGCTGAAAAATGTACATTATCAGAAAATAATCAATAAATGTGTTTTAAAGTTACACCGGATCAATTAAATCAAAAACATGCACTGCTTGTGAACTGTCATCAAAATGTCAATTTCCTACAATGACAAAAGAAATTACATTGTGTACATTCCATCTCTATAGATGTTGTCTGTTTAACGTCCCCACCTAAAAAGAAATAAAAAGACTATCTTTTCGTTATTATAAACCCGTGTCACGTGATGTGGCGCGCGCGCTGTACCTAAAATAAAAGAAAAACTTTCCAAACTAAACATGAAACTTCTCCGGTAACAATAATATAGACCCCATACAGAAACGCACAAACAAACAAACAAACAAACAAACAAACAAACAAACAACCCCCCCAATTCAATTAATTTTAAAGGGGGAAAGACCCCCTACAATTGCTTTTTTAAAGCAATTGATTTATATTGTAAAAAACATTTTAAACCATTCTGTTCCGTTAATAAAAAAAAAAAAAAATCCCCGAGACCCCCTTTTGCCCCCCCCCCCCTTTTTTTTTAACCCTTCACTTACAACTGAATGTAGGTTGTGTGCTATCTATCCTATCAACGTAAAACGAACGACAACTCCAGTTTTTTCCATATTATTAGGTCTTTCCACTTTTCTGTGGAAAGCCTATTGTTTTTCTTCTGATTATTTTTTTTTTTTTTTTTTTTTTTTTCTTCCGCCTAATTTTGTTCTTGCGATAAACATTTGTTTCGCAATATGTCGCTTAGATATTTTGTATATGATATTGAACAGTTTATGCGCTTTTGAAATTTACCCTGCGTAAACGAATACTTTTCTTTGTAGGAGTTATCTCCCCAAACACTGTTTTCCTTGTTAGCGCATCTCCTTCGTAACAAAAAAAGATATCGACAAAATTCATTTTACAAATTGTTCGTTACATCCTCAGTAATTTTTGGCGTATTTGGATCGAAGCGATTCGAAGAAATTTTATAGGAGTTATCTATCTTTACGGAATAAATTTGTCGGTATGTTTTTTTAACTCATAAACCGTTAACCGTATAACCCTGGAATGTTTTTATTTGAGTCCCCTGATTCCTAACTTAGAAAATTAGGTCAAGGTCAAAGGTCAAGGTCATATTTTAGATTTTCATATGTCTTTGATTTCCCTATAACTCTTGAACAGTTATAGATACAAAAAAATTAAGCAGTGAAAAATGCTTGGTACTTCAAGGGGCAACTTTTTTACATTATGACTATATTGATTTTACCATCATGTAAGGGACATAACTCCCATCGATGGTTTTTAAAAAGCCATTTTTAGGCAAAACTCTTAAACAAAAGGTCCTTGACCCATAGGGTCTTTTGCAATGACCTTGTGGAGCAATGACCTTGACGAAGGTTACAAGGTCAAAGGTCAAGGTCATCAAATTATGTGGTTTTGGCACTATTTAAACAGTTTTATGTGTGTTTGAATTTCAACCAACCAACCAACCAACCAACCAACCAACCAATCAATCAATCAATCATGATCATGATCAATCAACCAATAATGATCATGATCAATCAATCAATCATGTTTCCGTCTCATGTGTTTCTTATAGGGTTCAACCAACCAACCAACCAACCAACCAACCAACCAACCAACCAACCAATCAATCACTCACTCAATCAATCAATCAATCAATCAATCAATCAATCAATCATGATCATGATCAACCAATCATGTTTCCGTCTCATGTGTTTAATAAAGGGTCCAAGATCTTCTTTGTTTCTTTTTCCGTGTTTAAATTGACCCTATCCAACGTGTTTAACCAACCAACCAACCAACCAACCAACCAACTAATCAATCAATCAATCAATCATGATCATGATCAATCAATCATGTTTCCGTCTCATGTGTTTAATATAGGGTCCAAGATCTTCTTTGTTTCTTTTTCCGTGTTTCAATTGACCCTATCCAACGTGTTTAACCAACCAACCAACCAACTAATCAATTAATTAATCAATCATGATCATGATCAATCAATCATGTTTCCGTCTCATGTGTTTAATATAGGGTCCAAGATCTTCTTTGTTTCTTTTTCCGTGTTTCAATTGACCCTATCCAACGTGTTTAACCAACCAACCAACTAACTAATCAATCAATCAATCAATCAATCAATCAATCAATCTGTATGACTGTTTAATCATGACAGTTTATTGAAGGAACAAACTCTCAATTATTCAAGAAAAATTGAAATTTAATATTGTTCTTACGTCACTTCTGAAAAAAAATCCACATGTTCTCTGAAAGTACAAGTACAATCGACCTCAAAATTTGCAGTCAGCAGGGCATACATGTACTAAAAGTTTATAAAAAAACTTGGTGCAGATATCTCTCACAGCTTTTCCTAGAGAAAAGCAATGGCAATGCCGTCAAAATCGCTTGCTAGGTCCGTAAATCTCAGTAAAAACCTACAATAAAATGTCCGCTCCGAGATTGAAATACTAATCTGTGTTACAAACAGGTGCTGAAAAATGTACATTATCAGAAAATAATCAATAAATGTGTTTTAAAGTTACACCGGATCAATTAAATCAAAAACATGCACTGCTTGTGAACTGTCATCAAAATGTCAATTTCCTACAATGACAAAAGAAATTACATTGTGTACATTCCATCTCTATAGATGTTGTCTGTTTAACGTCCCCACCTAAAAAGAAATAAAAAGACTATCTTTTCGTTATTATAAACCCGTGTCACGTGATGTGGCGCGCGCGCTGTACCTAAAATAAAAGAAAAACTTTCCAAACTAAACATGAAACTTCTCCGGTAACAATAATATAGACCCCATACAGAAACGCACAAACAAACAAACAAACAAACAAACAAACAAACAAACAACCCCCCCAATTCAATTAATTTTAAAGGGGGAAAGACCCCCTACAATTGCTTTTTTAAAGCAATTGATTTATATTGTAAAAAACATTTTAAACCATTCTGTTCCGTTAATAAAAAAAAAAAAAAATCCCCGAGACCCCCTTTTGCCCCCCCCCCCCCTTTTTTTTTAACCCTTCACTTACAACTGAATGTAGGTTGTGTGCTATCTATCCTATCAACGTAAAACGAACGACAACTCCAGTTTTTTCCATATTATTAGGTCTTTCCACTTTTCTGTGGAAAGCCTATTGTTTTTCTTCTGATTATTTTTTTTTTTTTTTTTTTTTTTTTCTTCCGCCTAATTTTGTTCTTGCGATAAACATTTGTTTCGCAATATGTCGCTTAGATATTTTGTATATGATATTGAACAGTTTATGCGCTTTTGAAATTTACCCTGCGTAAACGAATACTTTTCTTTGTAGGAGTTATCTCCCCAAACACTGTTTTCCTTGTTAGCGCATCTCCTTCGTAACAAAAAAAGATATCGACAAAATTCATTTTACAAATTGTTCGTTACATCCTCAGTAATTTTTGGCGTATTTGGATCGAAGCGATTCGAAGAAATTTTATAGGAGTTATCTATCTTTACGGAATAAATTTGTCGGTATGTTTTTTTAACTCATAAACCGTTAACCGTATAACCCTGGAATGTTTTTATTTGAGTCCCCTGATTCCTAACTTAGAAAATTAGGTCAAGGTCAAAGGTCAAGGTCATATTTTAGATTTTCATATGTCTTTGATTTCCCTATAACTCTTGAACAGTTATAGATACAAAAAAATTAAGCAGTGAAAAATGCTTGGTACTTCAAGGGGCAACTTTTTTACATTATGACTATATTGATTTTACCATCATGTAAGGGACATAACTCCCATCGATGGTTTTTAAAAAGCCATTTTTAGGCAAAACTCTTAAACAAAAGGTCCTTGACCCATAGGGTCTTTTGCAATGACCTTGTGGAGCAATGACCTTGACGAAGGTTACAAGGTCAAAGGTCAAGGTCATCAAATTATGTGGTTTTGGCACTATTTAAACAGTTTTATGTGTGTTTGAATTTCAACCAACCAACCAACCAACCAACCAACCAACCAATCAATCAATCAATCATGATCATGATCAATCAACCAATAATGATCATGATCAATCAATCAATCATGTTTCCGTCTCATGTGTTTCTTATAGGGTTCAACCAACCAACCAACCAACCAACCAACCAACCAACCAACCAACCAATCAATCACTCACTCAATCAATCAATCAATCAATCAATCAATCAATCAATCATGATCATGATCAACCAATCATGTTTCCGTCTCATGTGTTTAATAAAGGGTCCAAGATCTTCTTTGTTTCTTTTTCCGTGTTTAAATTGACCCTATCCAACGTGTTTAACCAACCAACCAACCAACCAACCAACCAACTAATCAATCAATCAATCAATCATGATCATGATCAATCAATCATGTTTCCGTCTCATGTGTTTAATATAGGGTCCAAGATCTTCTTTGTTTCTTTTTCCGTGTTTCAATTGACCCTATCCAACGTGTTTAACCAACCAACCAACCAACTAATCAATTAATTAATCAATCATGATCATGATCAATCAATCATGTTTCCGTCTCATGTGTTTAATATAGGGTCCAAGATCTTCTTTGTTTCTTTTTCCGTGTTTCAATTGACCCTATCCAACGTGTTTAACCAACCAACCAACTAACTAATCAATCAATCAATCAATCAATCAATCAATCAATCAATCAATCAATCAATCTGTATGACTGTTTAATCATGACAGTTTATTGAAGGAACAAACTCTCAATTATTCAAGAAAAATTGAAATTTAATATTGTTCTTACGTCACTTCTGAAAAAAAATCCACATGTTCTCTGAAAGTACAAGTACAATCGACCTCAAAATTTGCAGTCAGCAGGGCATACATGTACTAAAAGTTTATAAAAAAACTTGGTGCAGATATCTCTCACAGCTTTTCCTAGAGAAAAGCAATGGCAATGCCGTCAAAATCGCTTGCTAGGTCCGTAAATCTCAGTAAAAACCTACAATAAAATGTCCGCTCCGAGATTGAAATACTAATCTGTGTTACAAACAGGTGCTGAAAAATGTACATTATCAGAAAATAATCAATAAATGTGTTTTAAAGTTACACCGGATCAATTAAATCAAAAACATGCACTGCTTGTGAACTGTCATCAAAATGTCAATTTCCTACAATGACAAAAGAAATTACATTGTGTACATTCCATCTCTATAGATGTTGTCTGTTTAACGTCCCCACCTAAAAAGAAATAAAAAGACTATCTTTTCGTTATTATAAACCCGTGTCACGTGATGTGGCGCGCGCGCTGTACCTAAAATAAAAGAAAAACTTTCCAAACTAAACATGAAACTTCTCCGGTAACAATAATATAGACCCCATACAGAAACGCACAAACAAACAAACAAACAAACAAACAAACAAACAAACAACCCCCCCAATTCAATTAATTTTAAAGGGGGAAAGACCCCCTACAATTGCTTTTTTAAAGCAATTGATTTATATTGTAAAAAACATTTTAAACCATTCTGTTCCGTTAATAAAAAAAAAAAAAAATCCCCGAGACCCCCTTTTGCCCCCCCCCCCCCCCCCCCCTTTTTTTTTAACCCTTCACTTACAACTGAATGTAGGTTGTGTGCTATCTATCCTATCAACGTAAAACGAACGACAACTCCAGTTTTTTCCATATTATTAGGTCTTTCCACTTTTCTGTGGAAAGCCTATTGTTTTTCTTCTGATTATTTTTTTTTTTTTTTTTTTTTTTTTCTTCCGCCTAATTTTGTTCTTGCGATAAACATTTGTTTCGCAATATGTCGCTTAGATATTTTGTATATGATATTGAACAGTTTATGCGCTTTTGAAATTTACCCTGCGTAAACGAATACTTTTCTTTGTAGGAGTTATCTCCCCAAACACTGTTTTCCTTGTTAGCGCATCTCCTTCGTAACAAAAAAAGATATCGACAAAATTCATTTTACAAATTGTTCGTTACATCCTCAGTAATTTTTGGCGTATTTGGATCGAAGCGATTCGAAGAAATTTTATAGGAGTTATCTATCTTTACGGAATAAATTTGTCGGTATGTTTTTTTAACTCATAAACCGTTAACCGTATAACCCTGGAATGTTTTTATTTGAGTCCCCTGATTCCTAACTTAGAAAATTAGGTCAAGGTCAAAGGTCAAGGTCATATTTTAGATTTTCATATGTCTTTGATTTCCCTATAACTCTTGAACAGTTATAGATACAAAAAAATTAAGCAGTGAAAAATGCTTGGTACTTCAAGGGGCAACTTTTTTACATTATGACTATATTGATTTTACCATCATGTAAGGGACATAACTCCCATCGATGGTTTTTAAAAAGCCATTTTTAGGCAAAACTCTTAAACAAAAGGTCCTTGACCCATAGGGTCTTTTGCAATGACCTTGTGGAGCAATGACCTTGACGAAGGTTACAAGGTCAAAGGTCAAGGTCATCAAATTATGTGGTTTTGGCACTATTTAAACAGTTTTATGTGTGTTTGAATTTCAACCAACCAACCAACCAACCAACCAACCAACCAATCAATCAATCAATCATGATCATGATCAATCAACCAATAATGATCATGATCAATCAATCAATCATGTTTCCGTCTCATGTGTTTCTTATAGGGTTCAACCAACCAACCAACCAACCAACCAACCAACCAACCAACCAACCAATCAATCACTCACTCAATCAATCAATCAATCAATCAATCAATCAATCAATCATGATCATGATCAACCAATCATGTTTCCGTCTCATGTGTTTAATAAAGGGTCCAAGATCTTCTTTGTTTCTTTTTCCGTGTTTAAATTGACCCTATCCAACGTGTTTAACCAACCAACCAACCAACCAACCAACCAACTAATCAATCAATCAATCAATCATGATCATGATCAATCAATCATGTTTCCGTCTCATGTGTTTAATATAGGGTCCAAGATCTTCTTTGTTTCTTTTTCCGTGTTTCAATTGACCCTATCCAACGTGTTTAACCAACCAACCAACCAACTAATCAATTAATTAATCAATCATGATCATGATCAATCAATCATGTTTCCGTCTCATGTGTTTAATATAGGGTCCAAGATCTTCTTTGTTTCTTTTTCCGTGTTTCAATTGACCCTATCCAACGTGTTTAACCAACCAACCAACTAACTAATCAATCAATCAATCAATCAATCAATCAATCAATCAATCAATCAATCAATCTGTATGACTGTTTAATCATGACAGTTTATTGAAGGAACAAACTCTCAATTATTCAAGAAAAATTGAAATTTAATATTGTTCTTACGTCACTTCTGAAAAAAAAATCCACATGTTCTCTGAAAGTACAAGTACAATCGACCTCAAAATTTGCAGTCAGCAGGGCATACATGTACTAAAAGTTTATAAAAAAACTTGGTGCAGATATCTCTCACAGCTTTTCCTAGAGAAAAGCAATGGCAATGCCGTCAAAATCGCTTGCTAGGTCCGTAAATCTCAGTAAAAACCTACAATAAAATGTCCGCTCCGAGATTGAAATACTAATCTGTGTTACAAACAGGTGCTGAAAAATGTACATTATCAGAAAATAATCAATAAATGTGTTTTAAAGTTACACCGGATCAATTAAATCAAAAACATGCACTGCTTGTGAACTGTCATCAAAATGTCAATTTCCTACAATGACAAAAGAAATTACATTGTGTACATTCCATCTCTATAGATGTTGTCTGTTTAACGTCCCCACCTAAAAAGAAATAAAAAGACTATCTTTTCGTTATTATAAACCCGTGTCACGTGATGTGGCGCGCGCGCTGTACCTAAAATAAAAGAAAAACTTTCCAAACTAAACATGAAACTTCTCCGGTAACAATAATATAGACCCCATACAGAAACGCACAAACAAACAAACAAACAAACAAACAAACAAACAAACAACCCCCCCAATTCAATTAATTTTAAAGGGGGAAAGACCCCCTACAATTGCTTTTTTAAAGCAATTGATTTATATTGTAAAAAACATTTTAAACCATTCTGTTCCGTTAATAAAAAAAAAAAAAAATCCCCGAGACCCCCTTTTGCCCCCCCCCCCCTTTTTTTTTAACCCTTCACTTACAACTGAATGTAGGTTGTGTGCTATCTATCCTATCAACGTAAAACGAACGACAACTCCAGTTTTTTCCATATTATTAGGTCTTTCCACTTTTCTGTGGAAAGCCTATTGTTTTTCTTCTGATTATTTTTTTTTTTTTTTTTTTTTTTTCTTCCGCCTAATTTTGTTCTTGCGATAAACATTTGTTTCGCAATATGTCGCTTAGATATTTTGTATATGATATTGAACAGTTTATGCGCTTTTGAAATTTACCCTGCGTAAACGAATACTTTTCTTTGTAGGAGTTATCTCCCCAAACACTGTTTTCCTTGTTAGCGCATCTCCTTCGTAACAAAAAAAGATATCGACAAAATTCATTTTACAAATTGTTCGTTACATCCTCAGTAATTTTTGGCGTATTTGGATCGAAGCGATTCGAAGAAATTTTATAGGAGTTATCTATCTTTACGGAATAAATTTGTCGGTATGTTTTTTTAACTCATAAACCGTTAA
>NC_086380.1:42258926-42283977 GCF_036588685.1 Mytilus trossulus | reverse complement strand
GGCTTTTTAAAAACCATCGATGGGAGTTATGTCCCTTACATGATGGTAAAATCAATATAGTCATAATGTAAAAAAGTTGCCCCTTGAAGTACCAAGCATTTTTCACTGCTTAATTTTTTTGTATCTATAACTGTTCAAGAGTTATAGGGAAATCAAAGACATATGAAAATCTAAAATATGACCTTGACCTTTGACCTTGACCTAATTTTCTAAGTTAGGAATCAGGGGACTCAAATAAAAACATTCCAGGGTTATACGGTTAACGGTTTATGAGTTAAAAAAACATACCGACAAATTTATTCCGTAAAGATAGATAACTCCTATAAAATTTCTTCGAATCGCTTCGATCCAAATACGCCAAAAATTACTGAGGATGTAACGAACAATTTGTAAAATGAATTTTGTCGATATCTTTTTTTGTTACGAAGGAGATGCGCTAACAAGGAAAACAGTGTTTGGGGAGATAACTCCTACAAAGAAAAGTATTCGTTTACGCAGGGTAAATTTCAAAAGCGCATAAACTGTTCAATATCATATACAAAATATCTAAGCGACATATTGCGAAACAAATGTTTATCGCAAGAACAAAATTAGGCGGAAGAAAAAAAAAAAAAAAAAAAAAAAAATAATCAGAAGAAAAACAATAGGCTTTCCACAGAAAAGTGGAAAGACCTAATAATATGGAAAAAACTGGAGTTGTCGTTCGTTTTACGTTGATAGGATAGATAGCACACAACCTACATTCAGTTGTAAGTGAAGGGTTAAAAAAAAAGGGGGGGGGGGCAAAAGGGGGTCTCGGGGATTTTTTTTTTTTTTTATTAACGGAACAGAATGGTTTAAAATGTTTTTTACAATATAAATCAATTGCTTTAAAAAAGCAATTGTAGGGGGTCTTTCCCCCTTTAAAATTAATTGAATTGGGGGGGTTGTTTGTTTGTTTGTTTGTTTGTTTGTTTGTTTGTGCGTTTCTGTATGGGGTCTATATTATTGTTACCGGAGAAGTTTCATGTTTAGTTTGGAAAGTTTTTCTTTTATTTTAGGTACAGCGCGCGCGCCACATCACGTGACACGGGTTTATAATAACGAAAAGATAGTCTTTTTATTTCTTTTTAGGTGGGGACGTTAAACAGACAACATCTATAGAGATGGAATGTACACAATGTAATTTCTTTTGTCATTGTAGGAAATTGACATTTTGATGACAGTTCACAAGCAGTGCATGTTTTTGATTTAATTGATCCGGTGTAACTTTAAAACACATTTATTGATTATTTTCTGATAATGTACATTTTTCAGCACCTGTTTGTAACACAGATTAGTATTTCAATCTCGGAGCGGACATTTTATTGTAGGTTTTTACTGAGATTTACGGACCTAGCAAGCGATTTTGACGGCATTGCCATTGCTTTTCTCTAGGAAAAGCTGTGAGAGATATCTGCACCAAGTTTTTTTATAAACTTTTAGTACATGTATGCCCTGCTGACTGCAAATTTTGAGGTCGATTGTACTTGTACTTTCAGAGAACATGTGGATTTTTTTTCAGAAGTGACGTAAGAACAATATTAAATTTCAATTTTTCTTGAATAATTGAGAGTTTGTTCCTTCAATAAACTGTCATGATTAAACAGTCATACAGATTGATTGATTGATTGATTGATTGATTGATTGATTGATTGATTGATTGATTAGTTAGTTGGTTGGTTGGTTAAACACGTTGGATAGGGTCAATTGAAACACGGAAAAAGAAACAAAGAAGATCTTGGACCCTATATTAAACACATGAGACGGAAACATGATTGATTGATCATGATCATGATTGATTAATTAATTGATTAGTTGGTTGGTTGGTTGGTTAAACACGTTGGATAGGGTCAATTGAAACACGGAAAAAGAAACAAAGAAGATCTTGGACCCTATATTAAACACATGAGACGGAAACATGATTGATTGATCATGATCATGATTGATTGATTGATTGATTAGTTGGTTGGTTGGTTGGTTGGTTGGTTGGTTAAACACGTTGGATAGGGTCAATTTAAACACGGAAAAAGAAACAAAGAAGATCTTGGACCCTTTATTAAACACATGAGACGGAAACATGATTGGTTGATCATGATCATGATTGATTGATTGATTGATTGATTGATTGATTGATTGAGTGAGTGATTGATTGGTTGGTTGGTTGGTTGGTTGGTTGGTTGGTTGGTTGGTTGGTTGAACCCTATAAGAAACACATGAGACGGAAACATGATTGATTGATTGATCATGATCATTATTGGTTGATTGATCATGATCATGATTGATTGATTGATTGGTTGGTTGGTTGGTTGGTTGGTTGGTTGGTTGAAATTCAAACACACATAAAACTGTTTAAATAGTGCCAAAACCACATAATTTGATGACCTTGACCTTTGACCTTGTAACCTTCGTCAAGGTCATTGCTCCACAAGGTCATTGCAAAAGACCCTATGGGTCAAGGACCTTTTGTTTAAGAGTTTTGCCTAAAAATGGCTTTTTAAAAACCATCGATGGGAGTTATGTCCCTTACATGATGGTAAAATCAATATAGTCATAATGTAAAAAAGTTGCCCCTTGAAGTACCAAGCATTTTTCACTGCCTAATTTTTTTGTATCTATAACTGTTCAAGAGTTATAGGGAAATCAAAGACATATGAAAATCTAAAATATGACCTTGACCTTTGACCTTGACCTAATTTTCTAAGTTAGGAATCAGGGGACTCAAATAAAAACATTCCAGGGTTATACGGTTAACGGTTTATGAGTTAAAAAAACATACCGACAAATTTATTCCGTAAAGATAGATAACTCCTATAAAATTTCTTCGAATCGCTTCGATCCAAATACGCCAAAAATTACTGAGGATGTAACGAACAATTTGTAAAATGAATTTTGTCGATATCTTTTTTTGTTACGAAGGAGATGCGCTAACAAGGAAAACAGTGTTTGGGGAGATAACTCCTACAAAGAAAAGTATTCGTTTACGCAGGGTAAATTTCAAAAGCGCATAAACTGTTCAATATCATATACAAAATATCTAAGCGACATATTGCGAAACAAATGTTTATCGCAAGAACAAAATTAGGCGGAAGAAAAAAAAAAAAAAAAAAAAAAAAATAATCAGAAGAAAAACAATAGGCTTTCCACAGAAAAGTGGAAAGACCTAATAATATGGAAAAAACTGGAGTTGTCGTTCGTTTTACGTTGATAGGATAGATAGCACACAACCTACATTCAGTTGTAAGTGAAGGGTTAAAAAAAAAGGGGGGGGGGGGCAAAAGGGGGTCTCGGGGATTTTTTTTTTTTTTTATTAACGGAACAGAATGGTTTAAAATGTTTTTTACAATATAAATCAATTGCTTTAAAAAAGCAATTGTAGGGGGTCTTTCCCCCTTTAAAATTAATTGAATTGGGGGGGTTGTTTGTTTGTTTGTTTGTTTGTTTGTTTGTTTGTGCGTTTCTGTATGGGGTCTATATTATTGTTACCGGAGAAGTTTCATGTTTAGTTTGGAAAGTTTTTCTTTTATTTTAGGTACAGCGCGCGCGCCACATCACGTGACACGGGTTTATAATAACGAAAAGATAGTCTTTTTATTTCTTTTTAGGTGGGGACGTTAAACAGACAACATCTATAGAGATGGAATGTACACAATGTAATTTCTTTTGTCATTGTAGGAAATTGACATTTTGATGACAGTTCACAAGCAGTGCATGTTTTTGATTTAATTGATCCGGTGTAACTTTAAAACACATTTATTGATTATTTTCTGATAATGTACATTTTTCAGCACCTGTTTGTAACACAGATTAGTATTTCAATCTCGGAGCGGACATTTTATTGTAGGTTTTTACTGAGATTTACGGACCTAGCAAGCGATTTTGACGGCATTGCCATTGCTTTTCTCTAGGAAAAGCTGTGAGAGATATCTGCACCAAGTTTTTTTATAAACTTTTAGTACATGTATGCCCTGCTGACTGCAAATTTTGAGGTCGATTGTACTTGTACTTTCAGAGAACATGTGGATTTTTTTTCAGAAGTGACGTAAGAACAATATTAAATTTCAATTTTTCTTGAATAATTGAGAGTTTGTTCCTTCAATAAACTGTCATGATTAAACAGTCATACAGATTGATTGATTGATTGATTGATTGATTGATTGATTGATTGATTGATTGATTAGTTAGTTGGTTGGTTGGTTAAACACGTTGGATAGGGTCAATTGAAACACGGAAAAAGAAACAAAGAAGATCTTGGACCCTATATTAAACACATGAGACGGAAACATGATTGATTGATCATGATCATGATTGATTAATTAATTGATTAGTTGGTTGGTTGGTTGGTTAAACACGTTGGATAGGGTCAATTGAAACACGGAAAAAGAAACAAAGAAGATCTTGGACCCTATATTAAACACATGAGACGGAAACATGATTGATTGATCATGATCATGATTGATTGATTGATTGATTAGTTGGTTGGTTGGTTGGTTGGTTGGTTGGTTAAACACGTTGGATAGGGTCAATTTAAACACGGAAAAAGAAACAAAGAAGATCTTGGACCCTTTATTAAACACATGAGACGGAAACATGATTGGTTGATCATGATCATGATTGATTGATTGATTGATTGATTGATTGATTGATTGAGTGAGTGATTGATTGGTTGGTTGGTTGGTTGGTTGGTTGGTTGGTTGGTTGGTTGGTTGAACCCTATAAGAAACACATGAGACGGAAACATGATTGATTGATTGATCATGATCATTATTGGTTGATTGATCATGATCATGATTGATTGATTGATTGGTTGGTTGGTTGGTTGGTTGGTTGGTTGGTTGAAATTCAAACACACATAAAACTGTTTAAATAGTGCCAAAACCACATAATTTGATGACCTTGACCTTTGACCTTGTAACCTTCGTCAAGGTCATTGCTCCACAAGGTCATTGCAAAAGACCCTATGGGTCAAGGACCTTTTGTTTAAGAGTTTTGCCTAAAAATGGCTTTTTAAAAACCATCGATGGGAGTTATGTCCCTTACATGATGGTAAAATCAATATAGTCATAATGTAAAAAAGTTGCCCCTTGAAGTACCAAGCATTTTTCACTGCTTAATTTTTTTGTATCTATAACTGTTCAAGAGTTATAGGGAAATCAAAGACATATGAAAATCTAAAATATGACCTTGACCTTTGACCTTGACCTAATTTTCTAAGTTAGGAATCAGGGGACTCAAATAAAAACATTCCAGGGTTATACGGTTAACGGTTTATGAGTTAAAAAAACATACCGACAAATTTATTCCGTAAAGATAGATAACTCCTATAAAATTTCTTCGAATCGCTTCGATCCAAATACGCCAAAAATTACTGAGGATGTAACGAACAATTTGTAAAATGAATTTTGTCGATATCTTTTTTTGTTACGAAGGAGATGCGCTAACAAGGAAAACAGTGTTTGGGGAGATAACTCCTACAAAGAAAAGTATTCGTTTACGCAGGGTAAATTTCAAAAGCGCATAAACTGTTCAATATCATATACAAAATATCTAAGCGACATATTGCGAAACAAATGTTTATCGCAAGAACAAAATTAGGCGGAAGAAAAAAAAAAAAAAAAAAAAAAAAATAATCAGAAGAAAAACAATAGGCTTTCCACAGAAAAGTGGAAAGACCTAATAATATGGAAAAAACTGGAGTTGTCGTTCGTTTTACGTTGATAGGATAGATAGCACACAACCTACATTCAGTTGTAAGTGAAGGGTTAAAAAAAAAGGGGGGGGGGGGGCAAAAGGGGGTCTCGGGGATTTTTTTTTTTTTTTATTAACGGAACAGAATGGTTTAAAATGTTTTTTACAATATAAATCAATTGCTTTAAAAAAGCAATTGTAGGGGGTCTTTCCCCCTTTAAAATTAATTGAATTGGGGGGGTTGTTTGTTTGTTTGTTTGTTTGTTTGTTTGTTTGTGCGTTTCTGTATGGGGTCTATATTATTGTTACCGGAGAAGTTTCATGTTTAGTTTGGAAAGTTTTTCTTTTATTTTAGGTACAGCGCGCGCGCCACATCACGTGACACGGGTTTATAATAACGAAAAGATAGTCTTTTTATTTCTTTTTAGGTGGGGACGTTAAACAGACAACATCTATAGAGATGGAATGTACACAATGTAATTTCTTTTGTCATTGTAGGAAATTGACATTTTGATGACAGTTCACAAGCAGTGCATGTTTTTGATTTAATTGATCCGGTGTAACTTTAAAACACATTTATTGATTATTTTCTGATAATGTACATTTTTCAGCACCTGTTTGTAACACAGATTAGTATTTCAATCTCGGAGCGGACATTTTATTGTAGGTTTTTACTGAGATTTACGGACCTAGCAAGCGATTTTGACGGCATTGCCATTGCTTTTCTCTAGGAAAAGCTGTGAGAGATATCTGCACCAAGTTTTTTTATAAACTTTTAGTACATGTATGCCCTGCTGACTGCAAATTTTGAGGTCGATTGTACTTGTACTTTCAGAGAACATGTGGATTTTTTTTCAGAAGTGACGTAAGAACAATATTAAATTTCAATTTTTCTTGAATAATTGAGAGTTTGTTCCTTCAATAAACTGTCATGATTAAACAGTCATACAGATTGATTGATTGATTGATTGATTGATTGATTGATTGATTGATTGATTGATTAGTTAGTTGGTTGGTTGGTTAAACACGTTGGATAGGGTCAATTGAAACACGGAAAAAGAAACAAAGAAGATCTTGGACCCTATATTAAACACATGAGACGGAAACATGATTGATTGATCATGATCATGATTGATTAATTAATTGATTAGTTGGTTGGTTGGTTGGTTAAACACGTTGGATAGGGTCAATTGAAACACGGAAAAAGAAACAAAGAAGATCTTGGACCCTATATTAAACACATGAGACGGAAACATGATTGATTGATCATGATCATGATTGATTGATTGATTGATTAGTTGGTTGGTTGGTTGGTTAAACACGTTGGATAGGGTCAATTTAAACACGGAAAAAGAAACAAAGAAGATCTTGGACCCTTTATTAAACACATGAGACGGAAACATGATTGGTTGATCATGATCATGATTGATTGATTGATTGATTGATTGATTGATTGATTGAGTGAGTGATTGATTGGTTGGTTGGTTGGTTGGTTGGTTGGTTGGTTGGTTGGTTGGTTGAACCCTATAAGAAACACATGAGACGGAAACATGATTGATTGATTGATCATGATCATTATTGGTTGATTGATCATGATCATGATTGATTGATTGATTGGTTGGTTGGTTGGTTGGTTGGTTGGTTGGTTGAAATTCAAACACACATAAAACTGTTTAAATAGTGCCAAAACCACATAATTTGATGACCTTGACCTTTGACCTTGTAACCTTCGTCAAGGTCATTGCTCCACAAGGTCATTGCAAAAGACCCTATGGGTCAAGGACCTTTTGTTTAAGAGTTTTGCCTAAAAATGGCTTTTTAAAAACCATCGATGGGAGTTATGTCCCTTACATGATGGTAAAATCAATATAGTCATAATGTAAAAAAGTTGCCCCTTGAAGTACCAAGCATTTTTCACTGCTTAATTTTTTTGTATCTATAACTGTTCAAGAGTTATAGGGAAATCAAAGACATATGAAAATCTAAAATATGACCTTGACCTTTGACCTTGACCTAATTTTCTAAGTTAGGAATCAGGGGACTCAAATAAAAACATTCCAGGGTTATACGGTTAACGGTTTATGAGTTAAAAAAACATACCGACAAATTTATTCCGTAAAGATAGATAACTCCTATAAAATTTCTTCGAATCGCTTCGATCCAAATACGCCAAAAATTACTGAGGATGTAACGAACAATTTGTAAAATGAATTTTGTCGATATCTTTTTTTGTTACGAAGGAGATGCGCTAACAAGGAAAACAGTGTTTGGGGAGATAACTCCTACAAAGAAAAGTATTCGTTTACGCAGGGTAAATTTCAAAAGCGCATAAACTGTTCAATATCATATACAAAATATCTAAGCGACATATTGCGAAACAAATGTTTATCGCAAGAACAAAATTAGGCGGAAGAAAAAAAAAAAAAAAAAAAAAAAAATAATCAGAAGAAAAACAATAGGCTTTCCACAGAAAAGTGGAAAGACCTAATAATATGGAAAAAACTGGAGTTGTCGTTCGTTTTACGTTGATAGGATAGATAGCACACAACCTACATTCAGTTGTAAGTGAAGGGTTAAAAAAAAAGGGGGGGGGGGGCAAAAGGGGGTCTCGGGGATTTTTTTTTTTTTTTATTAACGGAACAGAATGGTTTAAAATGTTTTTTACAATATAAATCAATTGCTTTAAAAAAGCAATTGTAGGGGGTCTTTCCCCCTTTAAAATTAATTGAATTGGGGGGGTTGTTTGTTTGTTTGTTTGTTTGTTTGTTTGTTTGTGCGTTTCTGTATGGGGTCTATATTATTGTTACCGGAGAAGTTTCATGTTTAGTTTGGAAAGTTTTTCTTTTATTTTAGGTACAGCGCGCGCGCCACATCACGTGACACGGGTTTATAATAACGAAAAGATAGTCTTTTTATTTCTTTTTAGGTGGGGACGTTAAACAGACAACATCTATAGAGATGGAATGTACACAATGTAATTTCTTTTGTCATTGTAGGAAATTGACATTTTGATGACAGTTCACAAGCAGTGCATGTTTTTGATTTAATTGATCCGGTGTAACTTTAAAACACATTTATTGATTATTTTCTGATAATGTACATTTTTCAGCACCTGTTTGTAACACAGATTAGTATTTCAATCTCGGAGCGGACATTTTATTGTAGGTTTTTACTGAGATTTACGGACCTAGCAAGCGATTTTGACGGCATTGCCATTGCTTTTCTCTAGGAAAAGCTGTGAGAGATATCTGCACCAAGTTTTTTTATAAACTTTTAGTACATGTATGCCCTGCTGACTGCAAATTTTGAGGTCGATTGTACTTGTACTTTCAGAGAACATGTGGATTTTTTTTCAGAAGTGACGTAAGAACAATATTAAATTTCAATTTTTCTTGAATAATTGAGAGTTTGTTCCTTCAATAAACTGTCATGATTAAACAGTCATACAGATTGATTGATTGATTGATTGATTGATTGATTGATTGATTGATTGATTAGTTAGTTGGTTGGTTGGTTAAACACGTTGGATAGGGTCAATTGAAACACGGAAAAAGAAACAAAGAAGATCTTGGACCCTATATTAAACACATGAGACGGAAACATGATTGATTGATCATGATCATGATTGATTAATTAATTGATTAGTTGGTTGGTTGGTTGGTTAAACACGTTGGATAGGGTCAATTGAAACACGGAAAAAGAAACAAAGAAGATCTTGGACCCTATATTAAACACATGAGACGGAAACATGATTGATTGATCATGATCATGATTGATTGATTGATTGATTAGTTGGTTGGTTGGTTGGTTGGTTGGTTGGTTAAACACGTTGGATAGGGTCAATTTAAACACGGAAAAAGAAACAAAGAAGATCTTGGACCCTTTATTAAACACATGAGACGGAAACATGATTGGTTGATCATGATCATGATTGATTGATTGATTGATTGATTGATTGATTGATTGAGTGAGTGATTGATTGGTTGGTTGGTTGGTTGGTTGGTTGGTTGGTTGGTTGGTTGGTTGAACCCTATAAGAAACACATGAGACGGAAACATGATTGATTGATTGATCATGATCATTATTGGTTGATTGATCATGATCATGATTGATTGATTGATTGGTTGGTTGGTTGGTTGGTTGGTTGGTTGGTTGAAATTCAAACACACATAAAACTGTTTAAATAGTGCCAAAACCACATAATTTGATGACCTTGACCTTTGACCTTGTAACCTTCGTCAAGGTCATTGCTCCACAAGGTCATTGCAAAAGACCCTATGGGTCAAGGACCTTTTGTTTAAGAGTTTTGCCTAAAAATGGCTTTTTAAAAACCATCGATGGGAGTTATGTCCCTTACATGATGGTAAAATCAATATAGTCATAATGTAAAAAAGTTGCCCCTTGAAGTACCAAGCATTTTTCACTGCTTAATTTGTTTGTATCTATAACTGTTCAAGAGTTATAGGGAAATCAAAGACATATGAAAATCTAAAATATGACCTTGACCTTTGACCTTGACCTAATTTTCTAAGTTAGGAATCAGGGGACTCAAATAAAAACATTCCAGGGTTATACGGTTAACGGTTTATGAGTTAAAAAAACATACCGACAAATTTATTCCGTAAAGATAGATAACTCCTATAAAATTTCTTCGAATCGCTTCGATCCAAATACGCCAAAAATTACTGAGGATGTAACGAACAATTTGTAAAATGAATTTTGTCGATATCTTTTTTTGTTACGAAGGAGATGCGCTAACAAGGAAAACAGTGTTTGGGGAGATAACTCCTACAAAGAAAAGTATTCGTTTACGCAGGGTAAATTTCAAAAGCGCATAAACTGTTCAATATCATATACAAAATATCTAAGCGACATATTGCGAAACAAATGTTTATCGCAAGAACAAAATTAGGCGGAAGAAAAAAAAAAAAAAAAAAAAAAAAATAATCAGAAGAAAAACAATAGGCTTTCCACAGAAAAGTGGAAAGACCTAATAATATGGAAAAAACTGGAGTTGTCGTTCGTTTTACGTTGATAGGATAGATAGCACACAACCTACATTCAGTTGTAAGTGAAGGGTTAAAAAAAAAGGGGGGGGGGGGGCAAAAGGGGGTCTCGGGGATTTTTTTTTTTTTTTATTAACGGAACAGAATGGTTTAAAATGTTTTTTACAATATAAATCAATTGCTTTAAAAAAGCAATTGTAGGGGGTCTTTCCCCCTTTAAAATTAATTGAATTGGGGGGGTTGTTTGTTTGTTTGTTTGTTTGTTTGTTTGTTTGTGCGTTTCTGTATGGGGTCTATATTATTGTTACCGGAGAAGTTTCATGTTTAGTTTGGAAAGTTTTTCTTTTATTTTAGGTACAGCGCGCGCGCCACATCACGTGACACGGGTTTATAATAACGAAAAGATAGTCTTTTTATTTCTTTTTAGGTGGGGACGTTAAACAGACAACATCTATAGAGATGGAATGTACACAATGTAATTTCTTTTGTCATTGTAGGAAATTGACATTTTGATGACAGTTCACAAGCAGTGCATGTTTTTGATTTAATTGATCCGGTGTAACTTTAAAACACATTTATTGATTATTTTCTGATAATGTACATTTTTCAGCACCTGTTTGTAACACAGATTAGTATTTCAATCTCGGAGCGGACATTTTATTGTAGGTTTTTACTGAGATTTACGGACCTAGCAAGCGATTTTGACGGCATTGCCATTGCTTTTCTCTAGGAAAAGCTGTGAGAGATATCTGCACCAAGTTTTTTTATAAACTTTTAGTACATGTATGCCCTGCTGACTGCAAATTTTGAGGTCGATTGTACTTGTACTTTCAGAGAACATGTGGATTTTTTTTCAGAAGTGACGTAAGAACAATATTAAATTTCAATTTTTCTTGAATAATTGAGAGTTTGTTCCTTCAATAAACTGTCATGATTAAACAGTCATACAGATTGATTGATTGATTGATTGATTGATTGATTGATTGATTGATTGATTGATTAGTTAGTTGGTTGGTTGGTTAAACACGTTGGATAGGGTCAATTGAAACACGGAAAAAGAAACAAAGAAGATCTTGGACCCTATATTAAACACATGAGACGGAAACATGATTGATTGATCATGATCATGATTGATTAATTAATTGATTAGTTGGTTGGTTGGTTGGTTAAACACGTTGGATAGGGTCAATTGAAACACGGAAAAAGAAACAAAGAAGATCTTGGACCCTATATTAAACACATGAGACGGAAACATGATTGATTGATCATGATCATGATTGATTGATTGATTGATTAGTTGGTTGGTTGGTTGGTTGGTTGGTTGGTTAAACACGTTGGATAGGGTCAATTTAAACACGGAAAAAGAAACAAAGAAGATCTTGGACCCTTTATTAAACACATGAGACGGAAACATGATTGGTTGATCATGATCATGATTGATTGATTGATTGATTGATTGATTGATTGATTGAGTGAGTGATTGATTGGTTGGTTGGTTGGTTGGTTGGTTGGTTGGTTGGTTGGTTGGTTGAACCCTATAAGAAACACATGAGACGGAAACATGATTGATTGATTGATCATGATCATTATTGGTTGATTGATCATGATCATGATTGATTGATTGATTGGTTGGTTGGTTGGTTGGTTGGTTGGTTGGTTGAAATTCAAACACACATAAAACTGTTTAAATAGTGCCAAAACCACATAATTTGATGACCTTGACCTTTGACCTTGTAACCTTCGTCAAGGTCATTGCTCCACAAGGTCATTGCAAAAGACCCTATGGGTCAAGGACCTTTTGTTTAAGAGTTTTGCCTAAAAATGGCTTTTTAAAAACCATCGATGGGAGTTATGTCCCTTACATGATGGTAAAATCAATATAGTCATAATGTAAAAAAGTTGCCCCTTGAAGTACCAAGCATTTTTCACTGCTTAATTTTTTTGTATCTATAACTGTTCAAGAGTTATAGGGAAATCAAAGACATATGAAAATCTAAAATATGACCTTGACCTTTGACCTTGACCTAATTTTCTAAGTTAGGAATCAGGGGACTCAAATAAAAACATTCCAGGGTTATACGGTTAACGGTTTATGAGTTAAAAAAACATACCGACAAATTTATTCCGTAAAGATAGATAACTCCTATAAAATTTCTTCGAATCGCT
The DNA here is from genome assembly GCF_036588685.1 of Mytilus trossulus. Lineage (NCBI taxonomy): Eukaryota > Metazoa > Mollusca > Bivalvia > Mytilida > Mytilidae > Mytilus > Mytilus trossulus. Next base: position 42,271,099 of record NC_086380.1, on the reverse strand, counting down.
TCGATCCAAATACGCCAAAAATTACTGAGGATGTAACGAACAATTTGTAAAATGAATTTTGTCGATATCTTTTTTTGTTACGAAGGAGATGCGCTAACAAGGAAAACAGTGTTTGGGGAGATAACTCCTACAAAGAAAAGTATTCGTTTACGCAGGGTAAATTTCAAAAGCGCATAAACTGTTCAATATCATATACAAAATATCTAAGCGACATATTGCGAAACAAATGTTTATCGCAAGAACAAAATTAGGCGGAAGAAAAAAAAAAAAAAAAAAAAAAAAATAATCAGAAGAAAAACAATAGGCTTTCCACAGAAAAGTGGAAAGACCTAATAATATGGAAAAAACTGGAGTTGTCGTTCGTTTTACGTTGATAGGATAGATAGCACACAACCTACATTCAGTTGTAAGTGAAGGGTTAAAAAAAAAGGGGGGGGGGGGGCAAAAGGGGGTCTCGGGGATTTTTTTTTTTTTTTATTAACGGAACAGAATGGTTTAAAATGTTTTTTACAATATAAATCAATTGCTTTAAAAAAGCAATTGTAGGGGGTCTTTCCCCCTTTAAAATTAATTGAATTGGGGGGGTTGTTTGTTTGTTTGTTTGTTTGTTTGTTTGTTTGTGCGTTTCTGTATGGGGTCTATATTATTGTTACCGGAGAAGTTTCATGTTTAGTTTGGAAAGTTTTTCTTTTATTTTAGGTACAGCGCGCGCGCCACATCACGTGACACGGGTTTATAATAACGAAAAGATAGTCTTTTTATTTCTTTTTAGGTGGGGACGTTAAACAGACAACATCTATAGAGATGGAATGTACACAATGTAATTTCTTTTGTCATTGTAGGAAATTGACATTTTGATGACAGTTCACAAGCAGTGCATGTTTTTGATTTAATTGATCCGGTGTAACTTTAAAACACATTTATTGATTATTTTCTGATAATGTACATTTTTCAGCACCTGTTTGTAACACAGATTAGTATTTCAATCTCGGAGCGGACATTTTATTGTAGGTTTTTACTGAGATTTACGGACCTAGCAAGCGATTTTGACGGCATTGCCATTGCTTTTCTCTAGGAAAAGCTGTGAGAGATATCTGCACCAAGTTTTTTTATAAACTTTTAGTACATGTATGCCCTGCTGACTGCAAATTTTGAGGTCGATTGTACTTGTACTTTCAGAGAACATGTGGATTTTTTTTCAGAAGTGACGTAAGAACAATATTAAATTTCAATTTTTCTTGAATAATTGAGAGTTTGTTCCTTCAATAAACTGTCATGATTAAACAGTCATACAGATTGATTGATTGATTGATTGATTGATTGATTGATTGATTGATTGATTGATTAGTTAGTTGGTTGGTTGGTTAAACACGTTGGATAGGGTCAATTGAAACACGGAAAAAGAAACAAAGAAGATCTTGGACCCTATATTAAACACATGAGACGGAAACATGATTGATTGATCATGATCATGATTGATTAATTAATTGATTAGTTGGTTGGTTGGTTGGTTAAACACGTTGGATAGGGTCAATTGAAACACGGAAAAAGAAACAAAGAAGATCTTGGACCCTATATTAAACACATGAGACGGAAACATGATTGATTGATCATGATCATGATTGATTGATTGATTGATTAGTTGGTTGGTTGGTTGGTTGGTTGGTTGGTTAAACACGTTGGATAGGGTCAATTTAAACACGGAAAAAGAAACAAAGAAGATCTTGGACCCTTTATTAAACACATGAGACGGAAACATGATTGGTTGATCATGATCATGATTGATTGATTGATTGATTGATTGATTGATTGATTGAGTGAGTGATTGATTGGTTGGTTGGTTGGTTGGTTGGTTGGTTGGTTGGTTGGTTGGTTGAACCCTATAAGAAACACATGAGACGGAAACATGATTGATTGATTGATCATGATCATTATTGGTTGATTGATCATGATCATGATTGATTGATTGATTGGTTGGTTGGTTGGTTGGTTGGTTGGTTGAAATTCAAACACACATAAAACTGTTTAAATAGTGCCAAAACCACATAATTTGATGACCTTGACCTTTGACCTTGTAACCTTCGTCAAGGTCATTGCTCCACAAGGTCATTGCAAAAGACCCTATGGGTCAAGGACCTTTTGTTTAAGAGTTTTGCCTAAAAATGGCTTTTTAAAAACCATCGATGGGAGTTATGTCCCTTACATGATGGTAAAATCAATATAGTCATAATGTAAAAAAGTTGCCCCTTGAAGTACCAAGCATTTTTCACTGCTTAATTTTTTTGTATCTATAACTGTTCAAGAGTTATAGGGAAATCAAAGACATATGAAAATCTAAAATATGACCTTGACCTTTGACCTTGACCTAATTTTCTAAGTTAGGAATCAGGGGACTCAAATAAAAACATTCCAGGGTTATACGGTTAACGGTTTATGAGTTAAAAAAACATACCGACAAATTTATTCCGTAAAGATAGATAACTCCTATAAAATTTCTTCGAATCGCTTCGATCCAAATACGCCAAAAATTACTGAGGATGTAACGAACAATTTGTAAAATGAATTTTGTCGATATCTTTTTTTGTTACGAAGGAGATGCGCTAACAAGGAAAACAGTGTTTGGGGAGATAACTCCTACAAAGAAAAGTATTCGTTTACGCAGGGTAAATTTCAAAAGCGCATAAACTGTTCAATATCATATACAAAATATCTAAGCGACATATTGCGAAACAAATGTTTATCGCAAGAACAAAATTAGGCGGAAGAAAAAAAAAAAAAAAAAAAAAAAAATAATCAGAAGAAAAACAATAGGCTTTCCACAGAAAAGTGGAAAGACCTAATAATATGGAAAAAACTGGAGTTGTCGTTCGTTTTACGTTGATAGGATAGATAGCACACAACCTACATTCAGTTGTAAGTGAAGGGTTAAAAAAAAAGGGGGGGGGGGCAAAAGGGGGTCTCGGGGATTTTTTTTTTTTTTTATTAACGGAACAGAATGGTTTAAAATGTTTTTTACAATATAAATCAATTGCTTTAAAAAAGCAATTGTAGGGGGTCTTTCCCCCTTTAAAATTAATTGAATTGGGGGGGTTGTTTGTTTGTTTGTTTGTTTGTTTGTTTGTTTGTGCGTTTCTGTATGGGGTCTATATTATTGTTACCGGAGAAGTTTCATGTTTAGTTTGGAAAGTTTTTCTTTTATTTTAGGTACAGCGCGCGCGCCACATCACGTGACACGGGTTTATAATAACGAAAAGATAGTCTTTTTATTTCTTTTTAGGTGGGGACGTTAAACAGACAACATCTATAGAGATGGAATGTACACAATGTAATTTCTTTTGTCATTGTAGGAAATTGACATTTTGATGACAGTTCACAAGCAGTGCATGTTTTTGATTTAATTGATCCGGTGTAACTTTAAAACACATTTATTGATTATTTTCTGATAATGTACATTTTTCAGCACCTGTTTGTAACACAGATTAGTATTTCAATCTCGGAGCGGACATTTTATTGTAGGTTTTTACTGAGATTTACGGACCTAGCAAGCGATTTTGACGGCATTGCCATTGCTTTTCTCTAGGAAAAGCTGTGAGAGATATCTGCACCAAGTTTTTTTATAAACTTTTAGTACATGTATGCCCTGCTGACTGCAAATTTTGAGGTCGATTGTACTTGTACTTTCAGAGAACATGTGGATTTTTTTTCAGAAGTGACGTAAGAACAATATTAAATTTCAATTTTTCTTGAATAATTGAGAGTTTGTTCCTTCAATAAACTGTCATGATTAAACAGTCATACAGATTGATTGATTGATTGATTGATTGATTGATTGATTGATTGATTGATTGATTAGTTAGTTGGTTGGTTGGTTAAACACGTTGGATAGGGTCAATTGAAACACGGAAAAAGAAACAAAGAAGATCTTGGACCCTATATTAAACACATGAGACGGAAACATGATTGATTGATCATGATCATGATTGATTAATTAATTGATTAGTTGGTTGGTTGGTTGGTTAAACACGTTGGATAGGGTCAATTGAAACACGGAAAAAGAAACAAAGAAGATCTTGGACCCTATATTAAACACATGAGACGGAAACATGATTGATTGATCATGATCATGATTGATTGATTGATTGATTAGTTGGTTGGTTGGTTGGTTGGTTGGTTGGTTGGTTAAACACGTTGGATAGGGTCAATTTAAACACGGAAAAAGAAACAAAGAAGATCTTGGACCCTTTATTAAACACATGAGACGGAAACATGATTGGTTGATCATGATCATGATTGATTGATTGATTGATTGATTGATTGATTGATTGAGTGAGTGATTGATTGGTTGGTTGGTTGGTTGGTTGGTTGGTTGGTTGGTTGGTTGGTTGAACCCTATAAGAAACACATGAGACGGAAACATGATTGATTGATTGATCATGATCATTATTGGTTGATTGATCATGATCATGATTGATTGATTGATTGGTTGGTTGGTTGGTTGGTTGGTTGGTTGGTTGAAATTCAAACACACATAAAACTGTTTAAATAGTGCCAAAACCACATAATTTGATGACCTTGACCTTTGACCTTGTAACCTTCGTCAAGGTCATTGCTCCACAAGGTCATTGCAAAAGACCCTATGGGTCAAGGACCTTTTGTTTAAGAGTTTTGCCTAAAAATGGCTTTTTAAAAACCATCGATGGGAGTTATGTCCCTTACATGATGGTAAAATCAATATAGTCATAATGTAAAAAAGTTGCCCCTTGAAGTACCAAGCATTTTTCACTGCTTAATTTTTTTGTATCTATAACTGTTCAAGAGTTATAGGGAAATCAAAGACATATGAAAATCTAAAATATGACCTTGACCTTTGACCTTGACCTAATTTTCTAAGTTAGGAATCAGGGGACTCAAATAAAAACATTCCAGGGTTATACGGTTAACGGTTTATGAGTTAAAAAAACATACCGACAAATTTATTCCGTAAAGATAGATAACTCCTATAAAATTTCTTCGAATCGCTTCGATCCAAATACGCCAAAAATTACTGAGGATGTAACGAACAATTTGTAAAATGAATTTTGTCGATATCTTTTTTTGTTACGAAGGAGATGCGCTAACAAGGAAAACAGTGTTTGGGGAGATAACTCCTACAAAGAAAAGTATTCGTTTACGCAGGGTAAATTTCAAAAGCGCATAAACTGTTCAATATCATATACAAAATATCTAAGCGACATATTGCGAAACAAATGTTTATCGCAAGAACAAAATTAGGCGGAAGAAAAAAAAAAAAAAAAAAAAAAAAATAATCAGAAGAAAAACAATAGGCTTTCCACAGAAAAGTGGAAAGACCTAATAATATGGAAAAAACTGGAGTTGTCGTTCGTTTTACGTTGATAGGATAGATAGCACACAACCTACATTCAGTTGTAAGTGAAGGGTTAAAAAAAAAGGGGGGGGGGGCAAAAGGGGGTCTCGGGGATTTTTTTTTTTTTTTATTAACGGAACAGAATGGTTTAAAATGTTTTTTACAATATAAATCAATTGCTTTAAAAAAGCAATTGTAGGGGGTCTTTCCCCCTTTAAAATTAATTGAATTGGGGGGGTTGTTTGTTTGTTTGTTTGTTTGTTTGTTTGTTTGTGCGTTTCTGTATGGGGTCTATATTATTGTTACCGGAGAAGTTTCATGTTTAGTTTGGAAAGTTTTTCTTTTATTTTAGGTACAGCGCGCGCGCCACATCACGTGACACGGGTTTATAATAACGAAAAGATAGTCTTTTTATTTCTTTTTAGGTGGGGACGTTAAACAGACAACATCTATAGAGATGGAATGTACACAATGTAATTTCTTTTGTCATTGTAGGAAATTGACATTTTGATGACAGTTCACAAGCAGTGCATGTTTTTGATTTAATTGATCCGGTGTAACTTTAAAACACATTTATTGATTATTTTCTGATAATGTACATTTTTCAGCACCTGTTTGTAACACAGATTAGTATTTCAATCTCGGAGCGGACATTTTATTGTAGGTTTTTACTGAGATTTACGGACCTAGCAAGCGATTTTGACGGCATTGCCATTGCTTTTCTCTAGGAAAAGCTGTGAGAGATATCTGCACCAAGTTTTTTTATAAACTTTTAGTACATGTATGCCCTGCTGACTGCAAATTTTGAGGTCGATTGTACTTGTACTTTCAGAGAACATGTGGATTTTTTTTCAGAAGTGACGTAAGAACAATATTAAATTTCAATTTTTCTTGAATAATTGAGAGTTTGTTCCTTCAATAAACTGTCATGATTAAACAGTCATACAGATTGATTGATTGATTGATTGATTGATTGATTGATTGATTGATTGATTGATTAGTTAGTTGGTTGGTTGGTTAAACACGTTGGATAGGGTCAATTGAAACACGGAAAAAGAAACAAAGAAGATCTTGGACCCTATATTAAACACATGAGACGGAAACATGATTGATTGATCATGATCATGATTGATTAATTAATTGATTAGTTGGTTGGTTGGTTGGTTAAACACGTTGGATAGGGTCAATTGAAACACGGAAAAAGAAACAAAGAAGATCTTGGACCCTATATTAAACACATGAGACGGAAACATGATTGATTGATCATGATCATGATTGATTGATTGATTGATTAGTTGGTTGGTTGGTTGGTTGGTTGGTTGGTTAAACACGTTGGATAGGGTCAATTTAAACACGGAAAAAGAAACAAAGAAGATCTTGGACCCTTTATTAAACACATGAGACGGAAACATGATTGGTTGATCATGATCATGATTGATTGATTGATTGATTGATTGATTGATTGATTGAGTGAGTGATTGATTGGTTGGTTGGTTGGTTGGTTGGTTGGTTGGTTGGTTGGTTGGTTGAACCCTATAAGAAACACATGAGACGGAAACATGATTGATTGATTGATCATGATCATTATTGGTTGATTGATCATGATCATGATTGATTGATTGATTGGTTGGTTGGTTGGTTGGTTGGTTGGTTGAAATTCAAACACACATAAAACTGTTTAAATAGTGCCAAAACCACATAATTTGATGACCTTGACCTTTGACCTTGTAACCTTCGTCAAGGTCATTGCTCCACAAGGTCATTGCAAAAGACCCTATGGGTCAAGGACCTTTTGTTTAAGAGTTTTGCCTAAAAATGGCTTTTTAAAAACCATCGATGGGAGTTATGTCCCTTACATGATGGTAAAATCAATATAGTCATAATGTAAAAAAGTTGCCCCTTGAAGTACCAAGCATTTTTCACTGCTTAATTTTTTTGTATCTATAACTGTTCAAGAGTTATAGGGAAATCAAAGACATATGAAAATCTAAAATATGACCTTGACCTTTGACCTTGACCTAATTTTCTAAGTTAGGAATCAGGGGACTCAAATAAAAACATTCCAGGGTTATACGGTTAACGGTTTATGAGTTAAAAAAACATACCGACAAATTTATTCCGTAAAGATAGATAACTCCTATAAAATTTCTTCGAATCGCTTCGATCCAAATACGCCAAAAATTACTGAGGATGTAACGAACAATTTGTAAAATGAATTTTGTCGATATCTTTTTTTGTTACGAAGGAGATGCGCTAACAAGGAAAACAGTGTTTGGGGAGATAACTCCTACAAAGAAAAGTATTCGTTTACGCAGGGTAAATTTCAAAAGCGCATAAACTGTTCAATATCATATACAAAATATCTAAGCGACATATTGCGAAACAAATGTTTATCGCAAGAACAAAATTAGGCGGAAGAAAAAAAAAAAAAAAAAAATAATCAGAAGAAAAACAATAGGCTTTCCACAGAAAAGTGGAAAGACCTAATAATATGGAAAAAACTGGAGTTGTCGTTCGTTTTACGTTGATAGGATAGATAGCACACAACCTACATTCAGTTGTAAGTGAAGGGTTAAAAAAAAAGGGGGGGGGGGGCAAAAGGGGGTCTCGGGGATTTTTTTTTTTTTTTATTAACGGAACAGAATGGTTTAAAATGTTTTTTACAATATAAATCAATTGCTTTAAAAAAGCAATTGTAGGGGGTCTTTCCCCCTTTAAAATTAATTGAATTGGGGGGGTTGTTTGTTTGTTTGTTTGTTTGTTTGTTTGTTTGTGCGTTTCTGTATGGGGTCTATATTATTGTTACCGGAGAAGTTTCATGTTTAGTTTGGAAAGTTTTTCTTTTATTTTAGGTACAGCGCGCGCGCCACATCACGTGACACGGGTTTATAATAACGAAAAGATAGTCTTTTTATTTCTTTTTAGGTGGGGACGTTAAACAGACAACATCTATAGAGATGGAATGTACACAATGTAATTTCTTTTGTCATTGTAGGAAATTGACATTTTGATGACAGTTCACAAGCAGTGCATGTTTTTGATTTAATTGATCCGGTGTAACTTTAAAACACATTTATTGATTATTTTCTGATAATGTACATTTTTCAGCACCTGTTTGTAACACAGATTAGTATTTCAATCTCGGAGCGGACATTTTATTGTAGGTTTTTACTGAGATTTACGGACCTAGCAAGCGATTTTGACGGCATTGCCATTGCTTTTCTCTAGGAAAAGCTGTGAGAGATATCTGCACCAAGTTTTTTTATAAACTTTTAGTACATGTATGCCCTGCTGACTGCAAATTTTGAGGTCGATTGTACTTGTACTTTCAGAGAACATGTGGATTTTTTTTCAGAAGTGACGTAAGAACAATATTAAATTTCAATTTTTCTTGAATAATTGAGAGTTTGTTCCTTCAATAAACTGTCATGATTAAACAGTCATACAGATTGATTGATTGATTGATTGATTGATTGATTGATTGATTGATTGATTGATTAGTTAGTTGGTTGGTTGGTTAAACACGTTGGATAGGGTCAATTGAAACACGGAAAAAGAAACAAAGAAGATCTTGGACCCTATATTAAACACATGAGACGGAAACATGATTGATTGATCATGATCATGATTGATTAATTAATTGATTAGTTGGTTGGTTGGTTGGTTAAACACGTTGGATAGGGTCAATTGAAACACGGAAAAAGAAACAAAGAAGATCTTGGACCCTATATTAAACACATGAGACGGAAACATGATTGATTGATCATGATCATGATTGATTGATTGATTGATTAGTTGGTTGGTTGGTTGGTTGGTTGGTTGGTTAAACACGTTGGATAGGGTCAATTTAAACACGGAAAAAGAAACAAAGAAGATCTTGGACCCTTTATTAAACACATGAGACGGAAACATGATTGGTTGATCATGATCATGATTGATTGATTGATTGATTGATTGATTGATTGATTGAGTGAGTGATTGATTGGTTGGTTGGTTGGTTGGTTGGTTGGTTGGTTGGTTGGTTGGTTGAACCCTATAAGAAACACATGAGACGGAAACATGATTGATTGATTGATCATGATCATTATTGGTTGATTGATCATGATCATGATTGATTGATTGATTGGTTGGTTGGTTGGTTGGTTGGTTGGTTGAAATTCAAACACACATAAAACTGTTTAAATAGTGCCAAAACCACATAATTTGATGACCTTGACCTTTGACCTTGTAACCTTCGTCAAGGTCATTGCTCCACAAGGTCATTGCAAAAGACCCTATGGGTCAAGGACCTTTTGTTTAAGAGTTTTGCCTAAAAATGGCTTTTTAAAAACCATCGATGGGAGTTATGTCCCTTACATGATGGTAAAATCAATATAGTCATAATGTAAAAAAGTTGCCCCTTGAAGTACCAAGCATTTTTCACTGCTTAATTTTTTTGTATCTATAACTGTTCAAGAGTTATAGGGAAATCAAAGACATATGAAAATCTAAAATATGACCTTGACCTTTGACCTTGACCTAATTTTCTAAGTTAGGAATCAGGGGACTCAAATAAAAACATTCCAGGGTTATACGGTTAACGGTTTATGAGTTAAAAAAACATACCGACAAATTTATTCCGTAAAGATAGATAACTCCTATAAAATTTCTTCGAATCGCTTCGATCCAAATACGCCAAAAATTACTGAGGATGTAACGAACAATTTGTAAAATGAATTTTGTCGATATCTTTTTTTGTTACGAAGGAGATGCGCTAACAAGGAAAACAGTGTTTGGGGAGATAACTCCTACAAAGAAAAGTATTCGTTTACGCAGGGTAAATTTCAAAAGCGCATAAACTGTTCAATATCATATACAAAATATCTAAGCGACATATTGCGAAACAAATGTTTATCGCAAGAACAAAATTAGGCGGAAGAAAAAAAAAAAAAAAAAATAATCAGAAGAAAAACAATAGGCTTTCCACAGAAAAGTGGAAAGACCTAATAATATGGAAAAAACTGGAGTTGTCGTTCGTTTTACGTTGATAGGATAGATAGCACACAACCTACATTCAGTTGTAAGTGAAGGGTTAAAAAAAAAGGGGGGGGGGGGCAAAAGGGGGTCTCGGGGATTTTTTTTTTTTTTTATTAACGGAACAGAATGGTTTAAAATGTTTTTTACAATATAAATCAATTGCTTTAAAAAAGCAATTGTAGGGGGTCTTTCCCCCTTTAAAATTAATTGAATTGGGGGGGTTGTTTGTTTGTTTGTTTGTTTGTTTGTTTGTTTGTGCGTTTCTGTATGGGGTCTATATTATTGTTACCGGAGAAGTTTCATGTTTAGTTTGGAAAGTTTTTCTTTTATTTTAGGTACAGCGCGCGCGCCACATCACGTGACACGGGTTTATAATAACGAAAAGATAGTCTTTTTATTTCTTTTTAGGTGGGGACGTTAAACAGACAACATCTATAGAGATGGAATGTACACAATGTAATTTCTTTTGTCATTGTAGGAAATTGACATTTTGATGACAGTTCACAAGCAGTGCATGTTTTTGATTTAATTGATCCGGTGTAACTTTAAAACACATTTATTGATTATTTTCTGATAATGTACATTTTTCAGCACCTGTTTGTAACACAGATTAGTATTTCAATCTCGGAGCGGACATTTTATTGTAGGTTTTTACTGAGATTTACGGACCTAGCAAGCGATTTTGACGGCATTGCCATTGCTTTTCTCTAGGAAAAGCTGTGAGAGATATCTGCACCAAGTTTTTTTATAAACTTTTAGTACATGTATGCCCTGCTGACTGCAAATTTTGAGGTCGATTGTACTTGTACTTTCAGAGAACATGTGGATTTTTTTTCAGAAGTGACGTAAGAACAATATTAAATTTCAATTTTTCTTGAATAATTGAGAGTTTGTTCCTTCAATAAACTGTCATGATTAAACAGTCATACAGATTGATTGATTGATTGATTGATTGATTGATTGATTGATTGATTGATTGATTAGTTAGTTGGTTGGTTGGTTAAACACGTTGGATAGGGTCAATTGAAACACGGAAAAAGAAACAAAGAAGATCTTGGACCCTATATTAAACACATGAGACGGAAACATGATTGATTGATCATGATCATGATTGATTAATTAATTGATTAGTTGGTTGGTTGGTTGGTTAAACACGTTGGATAGGGTCAATTGAAACACGGAAAAAGAAACAAAGAAGATCTTGGACCCTATATTAAACACATGAGACGGAAACATGATTGATTGATCATGATCATGATTGATTGATTGATTGATTAGTTGGTTGGTTGGTTGGTTGGTTGGTTGGTTGGTTAAACACGTTGGATAGGGTCAATTTAAACACGGAAAAAGAAACAAAGAAGATCTTGGACCCTTTATTAAACACATGAGACGGAAACATGATTGGTTGATCATGATCATGATTGATTGATTGATTGATTGATTGATTGATTGATTGAGTGAGTGATTGATTGGTTGGTTGGTTGGTTGGTTGGTTGGTTGAACCCTATAAGAAACACATGAGACGGAAACATGATTGATTGATTGATCATGATCATTATTGGTTGATTGATCATGATCATGATTGATTGATTGATTGGTTGGTTGGTTGGTTGGTTGGTTGGTTGGTTGAAATTCAAACACACATAAAACTGTTTAAATAGTGCCAAAACCACATAATTTGATGACCTTGACCTTTGACCTTGTAACCTTCGTCAAGGTCATTGCTCCACAAGGTCATTGCAAAAGACCCTATGGGTCAAGGACCTTTTGTTTAAGAGTTTTGCCTAAAAAT
>NC_086380.1:42239892-42258826 GCF_036588685.1 Mytilus trossulus | reverse complement strand
GAAGAAAAAAAAAAAAAAAAGAAAAAAAAATAATCAGAAGAAAAACAATAGGCTTTCCACAGAAAAGTGGAAAGACCTAATAATATGGAAAAAACTGGAGTTGTCGTTCGTTTTACGTTGATAGGATAGATAGCACACAACCTACATTCAGTTGTAAGTGAAGGGTTAAAAAAAAAGGGGGGGGGGGCAAAAGGGGGTCTCGGGGATTTTTTTTTTTTTTTATTAACGGAACAGAATGGTTTAAAATGTTTTTTACAATATAAATCAATTGCTTTAAAAAAGCAATTGTAGGGGGTCTTTCCCCCTTTAAAATTAATTGAATTGGGGGGGTTGTTTGTTTGTTTGTTTGTTTGTTTGTTTGTTTGTGCGTTTCTGTATGGGGTCTATATTATTGTTACCGGAGAAGTTTCATGTTTAGTTTGGAAAGTTTTTCTTTTATTTTAGGTACAGCGCGCGCGCCACATCACGTGACACGGGTTTATAATAACGAAAAGATAGTCTTTTTATTTCTTTTTAGGTGGGGACGTTAAACAGACAACATCTATAGAGATGGAATGTACACAATGTAATTTCTTTTGTCATTGTAGGAAATTGACATTTTGATGACAGTTCACAAGCAGTGCATGTTTTTGATTTAATTGATCCGGTGTAACTTTAAAACACATTTATTGATTATTTTCTGATAATGTACATTTTTCAGCACCTGTTTGTAACACAGATTAGTATTTCAATCTCGGAGCGGACATTTTATTGTAGGTTTTTACTGAGATTTACGGACCTAGCAAGCGATTTTGACGGCATTGCCATTGCTTTTCTCTAGGAAAAGCTGTGAGAGATATCTGCACCAAGTTTTTTTATAAACTTTTAGTACATGTATGCCCTGCTGACTGCAAATTTTGAGGTCGATTGTACTTGTACTTTCAGAGAACATGTGGATTTTTTTTCAGAAGTGACGTAAGAACAATATTAAATTTCAATTTTTCTTGAATAATTGAGAGTTTGTTCCTTCAATAAACTGTCATGATTAAACAGTCATACAGATTGATTGATTGATTGATTGATTGATTGATTGATTGATTGATTGATTGATTAGTTAGTTGGTTGGTTGGTTAAACACGTTGGATAGGGTCAATTGAAACACGGAAAAAGAAACAAAGAAGATCTTGGACCCTATATTAAACACATGAGACGGAAACATGATTGATTGATCATGATCATGATTGATTAATTAATTGATTAGTTGGTTGGTTGGTTGGTTAAACACGTTGGATAGGGTCAATTGAAACACGGAAAAAGAAACAAAGAAGATCTTGGACCCTATATTAAACACATGAGACGGAAACATGATTGATTGATCATGATCATGATTGATTGATTGATTGATTAGTTGGTTGGTTGGTTGGTTGGTTGGTTGGTTGGTTAAACACGTTGGATAGGGTCAATTTAAACACGGAAAAAGAAACAAAGAAGATCTTGGACCCTTTATTAAACACATGAGACGGAAACATGATTGGTTGATCATGATCATGATTGATTGATTGATTGATTGATTGATTGATTGATTGAGTGAGTGATTGATTGGTTGGTTGGTTGGTTGGTTGGTTGGTTGGTTGGTTGGTTGGTTGGTTGAACCCTATAAGAAACACATGAGACGGAAACATGATTGATTGATTGATCATGATCATTATTGGTTGATTGATCATGATCATGATTGATTGATTGATTGGTTGGTTGGTTGGTTGGTTGGTTGGTTGGTTGAAATTCAAACACACATAAAACTGTTTAAATAGTGCCAAAACCACATAATTTGATGACCTTGACCTTTGACCTTGTAACCTTCGTCAAGGTCATTGCTCCACAAGGTCATTGCAAAAGACCCTATGGGTCAAGGACCTTTTGTTTAAGAGTTTTGCCTAAAAATGGCTTTTTAAAAACCATCGATGGGAGTTATGTCCCTTACATGATGGTAAAATCAATATAGTCATAATGTAAAAAAGTTGCCCCTTGAAGTACCAAGCATTTTTCACTGCTTAATTTTTTTGTATCTATAACTGTTCAAGAGTTATAGGGAAATCAAAGACATATGAAAATCTAAAATATGACCTTGACCTTTGACCTTGACCTAATTTTCTAAGTTAGGAATCAGGGGACTCAAATAAAAACATTCCAGGGTTATACGGTTAACGGTTTATGAGTTAAAAAAACATACCGACAAATTTATTCCGTAAAGATAGATAACTCCTATAAAATTTCTTCGAATCGCTTCGATCCAAATACGCCAAAAATTACTGAGGATGTAACGAACAATTTGTAAAATGAATTTTGTCGATATCTTTTTTTGTTACGAAGGAGATGCGCTAACAAGGAAAACAGTGTTTGGGGAGATAACTCCTACAAAGAAAAGTATTCGTTTACGCAGGGTAAATTTCAAAAGCGCATAAACTGTTCAATATCATATACAAAATATCTAAGCGACATATTGCGAAACAAATGTTTATCGCAAGAACAAAATTAGGCGGAAGAAAAAAAAAAAAAAAAGAAAAAAAAATAATCAGAAGAAAAACAATAGGCTTTCCACAGAAAAGTGGAAAGACCTAATAATATGGAAAAAACTGGAGTTGTCGTTCGTTTTACGTTGATAGGATAGATAGCACACAACCTACATTCAGTTGTAAGTGAAGGGTTAAAAAAAAAGGGGGGGGGGGGCAAAAGGGGGTCTCGGGGATTTTTTTTTTTTTTTATTAACGGAACAGAATGGTTTAAAATGTTTTTTACAATATAAATCAATTGCTTTAAAAAAGCAATTGTAGGGGGTCTTTCCCCCTTTAAAATTAATTGAATTGGGGGGGTTGTTTGTTTGTTTGTTTGTTTGTTTGTTTGTTTGTGCGTTTCTGTATGGGGTCTATATTATTGTTACCGGAGAAGTTTCATGTTTAGTTTGGAAAGTTTTTCTTTTATTTTAGGTACAGCGCGCGCGCCACATCACGTGACACGGGTTTATAATAACGAAAAGATAGTCTTTTTATTTCTTTTTAGGTGGGGACGTTAAACAGACAACATCTATAGAGATGGAATGTACACAATGTAATTTCTTTTGTCATTGTAGGAAATTGACATTTTGATGACAGTTCACAAGCAGTGCATGTTTTTGATTTAATTGATCCGGTGTAACTTTAAAACACATTTATTGATTATTTTCTGATAATGTACATTTTTCAGCACCTGTTTGTAACACAGATTAGTATTTCAATCTCGGAGCGGACATTTTATTGTAGGTTTTTACTGAGATTTACGGACCTAGCAAGCGATTTTGACGGCATTGCCATTGCTTTTCTCTAGGAAAAGCTGTGAGAGATATCTGCACCAAGTTTTTTTATAAACTTTTAGTACATGTATGCCCTGCTGACTGCAAATTTTGAGGTCGATTGTACTTGTACTTTCAGAGAACATGTGGATTTTTTTTCAGAAGTGACGTAAGAACAATATTAAATTTCAATTTTTCTTGAATAATTGAGAGTTTGTTCCTTCAATAAACTGTCATGATTAAACAGTCATACAGATTGATTGATTGATTGATTGATTGATTGATTGATTGATTGATTGATTGATTAGTTAGTTGGTTGGTTGGTTAAACACGTTGGATAGGGTCAATTGAAACACGGAAAAAGAAACAAAGAAGATCTTGGACCCTATATTAAACACATGAGACGGAAACATGATTGATTGATCATGATCATGATTGATTAATTAATTGATTAGTTGGTTGGTTGGTTGGTTAAACACGTTGGATAGGGTCAATTGAAACACGGAAAAAGAAACAAAGAAGATCTTGGACCCTATATTAAACACATGAGACGGAAACATGATTGATTGATCATGATC
This sequence comes from Mytilus trossulus, assembly GCF_036588685.1. NCBI lineage: Eukaryota > Metazoa > Mollusca > Bivalvia > Mytilida > Mytilidae > Mytilus > Mytilus trossulus. The sequence goes on along the minus strand of NC_086380.1, from coordinate 42,254,944 downwards.
ATGATTGATTGATTGATTGATTAGTTGGTTGGTTGGTTGGTTGGTTGGTTGGTTGGTTAAACACGTTGGATAGGGTCAATTTAAACACGGAAAAAGAAACAAAGAAGATCTTGGACCCTTTATTAAACACATGAGACGGAAACATGATTGGTTGATCATGATCATGATTGATTGATTGATTGATTGATTGATTGATTGATTGAGTGAGTGATTGATTGGTTGGTTGGTTGGTTGGTTGGTTGGTTGGTTGGTTGGTTGGTTGAACCCTATAAGAAACACATGAGACGGAAACATGATTGATTGATTGATCATGATCATTATTGGTTGATTGATCATGATCATGATTGATTGATTGATTGGTTGGTTGGTTGGTTGGTTGGTTGGTTGGTTGAAATTCAAACACACATAAAAGTGTTTAAATAGTGCCAAAACCACATAATTTGATGACCTTGACCTTTGACCTTGTAACCTTCGTCAAGGTCATTGCTCCACAAGGTCATTGCAAAAGACCCTATGGGTCAAGGACCTTTTGTTTAAGAGTTTTGCCTAAAAATGGCTTTTTAAAAACCATCGATGGGAGTTATGTCCCTTACATGATGGTAAAATCAATATAGTCATAATGTAAAAAAGTTGCCCCTTGAAGTACCAAGCATTTTTCACTGCTTAATTTTTTTGTATCTATAACTGTTCAAGAGTTATAGGGAAATCAAAGACATATGAAAATCTAAAATATGACCTTGACCTTTGACCTTGACCTAATTTTCTAAGTTAGGAATCAGGGGACTCAAATAAAAACATTCCAGGGTTATACGGTTAACGGTTTATGAGTTAAAAAAACATACCGACAAATTTATTCCGTAAAGATAGATAACTCCTATAAAATTTCTTCGAATCGCTTCGATCCAAATACGCCAAAAATTACTGAGGATGTAACGAACAATTTGTAAAATGAATTTTGTCGATATCTTTTTTTGTTACGAAGGAGATGCGCTAACAAGGAAAACAGTGTTTGGGGAGATAACTCCTACAAAGAAAAGTATTCGTTTACGCAGGGTAAATTTCAAAAGCGCATAAACTGTTCAATATCATATACAAAATATCTAAGCGACATATTGCGAAACAAATGTTTATCGCAAGAACAAAATTAGGCGGAAGAAAAAAAAAAAAAAAAGAAAAAAAAATAATCAGAAGAAAAACAATAGGCTTTCCACAGAAAAGTGGAAAGACCTAATAATATGGAAAAAACTGGAGTTGTCGTTCGTTTTACGTTGATAGGATAGATAGCACACAACCTACATTCAGTTGTAAGTGAAGGGTTAAAAAAAAAGGGGGGGGGGGCAAAAGGGGGTCTCGGGGATTTTTTTTTTTTTTTATTAACGGAACAGAATGGTTTAAAATGTTTTTTACAATATAAATCAATTGCTTTAAAAAAGCAATTGTAGGGGGTCTTTCCCCCTTTAAAATTAATTGAATTGGGGGGGTTGTTTGTTTGTTTGTTTGTTTGTTTGTTTGTTTGTGCGTTTCTGTATGGGGTCTATATTATTGTTACCGGAGAAGTTTCATGTTTAGTTTGGAAAGTTTTTCTTTTATTTTAGGTACAGCGCGCGCGCCACATCACGTGACACGGGTTTATAATAACGAAAAGATAGTCTTTTTATTTCTTTTTAGGTGGGGACGTTAAACAGACAACATCTATAGAGATGGAATGTACACAATGTAATTTCTTTTGTCATTGTAGGAAATTGACATTTTGATGACAGTTCACAAGCAGTGCATGTTTTTGATTTAATTGATCCGGTGTAACTTTAAAACACATTTATTGATTATTTTCTGATAATGTACATTTTTCAGCACCTGTTTGTAACACAGATTAGTATTTCAATCTCGGAGCGGACATTTTATTGTAGGTTTTTACTGAGATTTACGGACCTAGCAAGCGATTTTGACGGCATTGCCATTGCTTTTCTCTAGGAAAAGCTGTGAGAGATATCTGCACCAAGTTTTTTTATAAACTTTTAGTACATGTATGCCCTGCTGACTGCAAATTTTGAGGTCGATTGTACTTGTACTTTCAGAGAACATGTGGATTTTTTTTCAGAAGTGACGTAAGAACAATATTAAATTTCAATTTTTCTTGAATAATTGAGAGTTTGTTCCTTCAATAAACTGTCATGATTAAACAGTCATACAGATTGATTGATTGATTGATTGATTGATTGATTGATTGATTGATTGATTGATTAGTTAGTTGGTTGGTTGGTTAAACACGTTGGATAGGGTCAATTGAAACACGGAAAAAGAAACAAAGAAGATCTTGGACCCTATATTAAACACATGAGACGGAAACATGATTGATTGATCATGATCATGATTGATTAATTAATTGATTAGTTGGTTGGTTGGTTGGTTAAACACGTTGGATAGGGTCAATTGAAACACGGAAAAAGAAACAAAGAAGATCTTGGACCCTATATTAAACACATGAGACGGAAACATGATTGATTGATCATGATCATGATTGATTGATTGATTGATTAGTTGGTTGGTTGGTTGGTTGGTTGGTTGGTTGGTTAAACACGTTGGATAGGGTCAATTTAAACACGGAAAAAGAAACAAAGAAGATCTTGGACCCTTTATTAAACACATGAGACGGAAACATGATTGGTTGATCATGATCATGATTGATTGATTGATTGATTGATTGATTGATTGATTGAGTGAGTGATTGATTGGTTGGTTGGTTGGTTGGTTGGTTGGTTGGTTGGTTGGTTGGTTGAACCCTATAAGAAACACATGAGACGGAAACATGATTGATTGATTGATCATGATCATTATTGGTTGATTGATCATGATCATGATTGATTGATTGATTGGTTGGTTGGTTGGTTGGTTGGTTGGTTGGTTGAAATTCAAACACACATAAAAGTGTTTAAATAGTGCCAAAACCACATAATTTGATGACCTTGACCTTTGACCTTGTAACCTTCGTCAAGGTCATTGCTCCACAAGGTCATTGCAAAAGACCCTATGGGTCAAGGACCTTTTGTTTAAGAGTTTTGCCTAAAAATGGCTTTTTAAAAACCATCGATGGGAGTTATGTCCCTTACATGATGGTAAAATCAATATAGTCATAATGTAAAAAAGTTGCCCCTTGAAGTACCAAGCATTTTTCACTGCTTAATTTTTTTGTATCTATAACTGTTCAAGAGTTATAGGGAAATCAAAGACATATGAAAATCTAAAATATGACCTTGACCTTTGACCTTGACCTAATTTTCTAAGTTAGGAATCAGGGGACTCAAATAAAAACATTCCAGGGTTATACGGTTAACGGTTTATGAGTTAAAAAAACATACCGACAAATTTATTCCGTAAAGATAGATAACTCCTATAAAATTTCTTCGAATCGCTTCGATCCAAATACGCCAAAAATTACTGAGGATGTAACGAACAATTTGTAAAATGAATTTTGTCGATATCTTTTTTTGTTACGAAGGAGATGCGCTAACAAGGAAAACAGTGTTTGGGGAGATAACTCCTACAAAGAAAAGTATTCGTTTACGCAGGGTAAATTTCAAAAGCGCATAAACTGTTCAATATCATATACAAAATATCTAAGCGACATATTGCGAAACAAATGTTTATCGCAAGAACAAAATTAGGCGGAAGAAAAAAAAAAAAAAAAGAAAAAAAAATAATCAGAAGAAAAACAATAGGCTTTCCACAGAAAAGTGGAAAGACCTAATAATATGGAAAAAACTGGAGTTGTCGTTCGTTTTACGTTGATAGGATAGATAGCACACAACCTACATTCAGTTGTAAGTGAAGGGTTAAAAAAAAAGGGGGGGGGGGCAAAAGGGGGTCTCGGGGATTTTTTTTTTTTTTTATTAACGGAACAGAATGGTTTAAAATGTTTTTTACAATATAAATCAATTGCTTTAAAAAAGCAATTGTAGGGGGTCTTTCCCCCTTTAAAATTAATTGAATTGGGGGGGTTGTTTGTTTGTTTGTTTGTTTGTTTGTTTGTTTGTGCGTTTCTGTATGGGGTCTATATTATTGTTACCGGAGAAGTTTCATGTTTAGTTTGGAAAGTTTTTCTTTTATTTTAGGTACAGCGCGCGCGCCACATCACGTGACACGGGTTTATAATAACGAAAAGATAGTCTTTTTATTTCTTTTTAGGTGGGGACGTTAAACAGACAACATCTATAGAGATGGAATGTACACAATGTAATTTCTTTTGTCATTGTAGGAAATTGACATTTTGATGACAGTTCACAAGCAGTGCATGTTTTTGATTTAATTGATCCGGTGTAACTTTAAAACACATTTATTGATTATTTTCTGATAATGTACATTTTTCAGCACCTGTTTGTAACACAGATTAGTATTTCAATCTCGGAGCGGACATTTTATTGTAGGTTTTTACTGAGATTTACGGACCTAGCAAGCGATTTTGACGGCATTGCCATTGCTTTTCTCTAGGAAAAGCTGTGAGAGATATCTGCACCAAGTTTTTTTATAAACTTTTAGTACATGTATGCCCTGCTGACTGCAAATTTTGAGGTCGATTGTACTTGTACTTTCAGAGAACATGTGGATTTTTTTTCAGAAGTGACGTAAGAACAATATTAAATTTCAATTTTTCTTGAATAATTGAGAGTTTGTTCCTTCAATAAACTGTCATGATTAAACAGTCATACAGATTGATTGATTGATTGATTGATTGATTGATTGATTGATTGATTGATTGATTAGTTAGTTGGTTGGTTGGTTAAACACGTTGGATAGGGTCAATTGAAACACGGAAAAAGAAACAAAGAAGATCTTGGACCCTATATTAAACACATGAGACGGAAACATGATTGATTGATCATGATCATGATTGATTAATTAATTGATTAGTTGGTTGGTTGGTTGGTTAAACACGTTGGATAGGGTCAATTGAAACACGGAAAAAGAAACAAAGAAGATCTTGGACCCTATATTAAACACATGAGACGGAAACATGATTGATTGATCATGATCATGATTGATTGATTGATTGATTAGTTGGTTGGTTGGTTGGTTGGTTGGTTGGTTGGTTAAACACGTTGGATAGGGTCAATTTAAACACGGAAAAAGAAACAAAGAAGATCTTGGACCCTTTATTAAACACATGAGACGGAAACATGATTGGTTGATCATGATCATGATTGATTGATTGATTGATTGATTGATTGATTGATTGAGTGAGTGATTGATTGGTTGGTTGGTTGGTTGGTTGGTTGGTTGGTTGGTTGGTTGGTTGAACCCTATAAGAAACACATGAGACGGAAACATGATTGATTGATTGATCATGATCATTATTGGTTGATTGATCATGATCATGATTGATTGATTGATTGGTTGGTTGGTTGGTTGGTTGGTTGGTTGGTTGAAATTCAAACACACATAAAACTGTTTAAATAGTGCCAAAACCACATAATTTGATGACCTTGACCTTTGACCTTGTAACCTTCGTCAAGGTCATTGCTCCACAAGGTCATTGCAAAAGACCCTATGGGTCAAGGACCTTTTGTTTAAGAGTTTTGCCTAAAAATGGCTTTTTAAAAACCATCGATGGGAGTTATGTCCCTTACATGATGGTAAAATCAATATAGTCATAATGTAAAAAAGTTGCCCCTTGAAGTACCAAGCATTTTTCACTGCTTAATTTTTTTGTATCTATAACTGTTCAAGAGTTATAGGGAAATCAAAGACATATGAAAATCTAAAATATGACCTTGACCTTTGACCTTGACCTAATTTTCTAAGTTAGGAATCAGGGGACTCAAATAAAAACATTCCAGGGTTATACGGTTAACGGTTTATGAGTTAAAAAAACATACCGACAAATTTATTCCGTAAAGATAGATAACTCCTATAAAATTTCTTCGAATCGCTTCGATCCAAATACGCCAAAAATTACTGAGGATGTAACGAACAATTTGTAAAATGAATTTTGTCGATATCTTTTTTTGTTACGAAGGAGATGCGCTAACAAGGAAAACAGTGTTTGGGGAGATAACTCCTACAAAGAAAAGTATTCGTTTACGCAGGGTAAATTTCAAAAGCGCATAAACTGTTCAATATCATATACAAAATATCTAAGCGACATATTGCGAAACAAATGTTTATCGCAAGAACAAAATTAGGCGGAAGAAAAAAAAAAAAAAAAGAAAAAAAAATAATCAGAAGAAAAACAATAGGCTTTCCACAGAAAAGTGGAAAGACCTAATAATATGGAAAAAACTGGAGTTGTCGTTCGTTTTACGTTGATAGGATAGATAGCACACAACCTACATTCAGTTGTAAGTGAAGGGTTAAAAAAAAAGGGGGGGGGGGGGGGCAAAAGGGGGTCTCGGGGATTTTTTTTTTTTTTTATTAACGGAACAGAATGGTTTAAAATGTTTTTTACAATATAAATCAATTGCTTTAAAAAAGCAATTGTAGGGGGTCTTTCCCCCTTTAAAATTAATTGAATTGGGGGGGTTGTTTGTTTGTTTGTTTGTTTGTTTGTTTGTTTGTGCGTTTCTGTATGGGGTCTATATTATTGTTACCGGAGAAGTTTCATGTTTAGTTTGGAAAGTTTTTCTTTTATTTTAGGTACAGCGCGCGCGCCACATCACGTGACACGGGTTTATAATAACGAAAAGATAGTCTTTTTATTTCTTTTTAGGTGGGGACGTTAAACAGACAACATCTATAGAGATGGAATGTACACAATGTAATTTCTTTTGTCATTGTAGGAAATTGACATTTTGATGACAGTTCACAAGCAGTGCATGTTTTTGATTTAATTGATCCGGTGTAACTTTAAAACACATTTATTGATTATTTTCTGATAATGTACATTTTTCAGCACCTGTTTGTAACACAGATTAGTATTTCAATCTCGGAGCGGACATTTTATTGTAGGTTTTTACTGAGATTTACGGACCTAGCAAGCGATTTTGACGGCATTGCCATTGCTTTTCTCTAGGAAAAGCTGTGAGAGATATCTGCACCAAGTTTTTTTATAAACTTTTAGTACATGTATGCCCTGCTGACTGCAAATTTTGAGGTCGATTGTACTTGTACTTTCAGAGAACATGTGGATTTTTTTTCAGAAGTGACGTAAGAACAATATTAAATTTCAATTTTTCTTGAATAATTGAGAGTTTGTTCCTTCAATAAACTGTCATGATTAAACAGTCATACAGATTGATTGATTGATTGATTGATTGATTGATTGATTGATTGATTGATTGATTAGTTAGTTGGTTGGTTGGTTAAACACGTTGGATAGGGTCAATTGAAACACGGAAAAAGAAACAAAGAAGATCTTGGACCCTATATTAAACACATGAGACGGAAACATGATTGATTGATCATGATCATGATTGATTAATTAATTGATTAGTTGGTTGGTTGGTTGGTTAAACACGTTGGATAGGGTCAATTGAAACACGGAAAAAGAAACAAAGAAGATCTTGGACCCTATATTAAACACATGAGACGGAAACATGATTGATTGATCATGATCATGATTGATTGATTGATTGATTAGTTGGTTGGTTGGTTGGTTGGTTGGTTGGTTGGTTAAACACGTTGGATAGGGTCAATTTAAACACGGAAAAAGAAACAAAGAAGATCTTGGACCCTTTATTAAACACATGAGACGGAAACATGATTGGTTGATCATGATCATGATTGATTGATTGATTGATTGATTGATTGATTGATTGAGTGAGTGATTGATTGGTTGGTTGGTTGGTTGGTTGGTTGGTTGGTTGGTTGGTTGGTTGAACCCTATAAGAAACACATGAGACGGAAACATGATTGATTGATTGATCATGATCATTATTGGTTGATTGATCATGATCATGATTGATTGATTGATTGGTTGGTTGGTTGGTTGGTTGGTTGGTTGGTTGAAATTCAAACACACATAAAAGTGTTTAAATAGTGCCAAAACCACATAATTTGATGACCTTGACCTTTGACCTTGTAACCTTCGTCAAGGTCATTGCTCCACAAGGTCATTGCAAAAGACCCTATGGGTCAAGGACCTTTTGTTTAAGAGTTTTGCCTAAAAATGGCTTTTTAAAAACCATCGATGGGAGTTATGTCCCTTACATGATGGTAAAATCAATATAGTCATAATGTAAAAAAGTTGCCCCTTGAAGTACCAAGCATTTTTCACTGCTTAATTTTTTTGTATCTATAACTGTTCAAGAGTTATAGGGAAATCAAAGACATATGAAAATCTAAAATATGACCTTGACCTTTGACCTTGACCTAATTTTCTAAGTTAGGAATCAGGGGACTCAAATAAAAACATTCCAGGGTTATACGGTTAACGGTTTATGAGTTAAAAAAACATACCGACAAATTTATTCCGTAAAGATAGATAACTCCTATAAAATTTCTTCGAATCGCTTCGATCCAAATACGCCAAAAATTACTGAGGATGTAACGAACAATTTGTAAAATGAATTTTGTCGATATCTTTTTTTGTTACGAAGGAGATGCGCTAACAAGGAAAACAGTGTTTGGGGAGATAACTCCTACAAAGAAAAGTATTCGTTTACGCAGGGTAAATTTCAAAAGCGCATAAACTGTTCAATATCATATACAAAATATCTAAGCGACATATTGCGAAACAAATGTTTATCGCAAGAACAAAATTAGGCGGAAGAAAAAAAAAAAAAAAAGAAAAAAAAATAATCAGAAGAAAAACAATAGGCTTTCCACAGAAAAGTGGAAAGACCTAATAATATGGAAAAAACTGGAGTTGTCGTTCGTTTTACGTTGATAGGATAGATAGCACACAACCTACATTCAGTTGTAAGTGAAGGGTTAAAAAAAAAGGGGGGGGGGGGGCAAAAGGGGGTCTCGGGGATTTTTTTTTTTTTTTATTAACGGAACAGAATGGTTTAAAATGTTTTTTACAATATAAATCAATTGCTTTAAAAAAGCAATTGTAGGGGGTCTTTCCCCCTTTAAAATTAATTGAATTGGGGGGGTTGTTTGTTTGTTTGTTTGTTTGTTTGTTTGTTTGTGCGTTTCTGTATGGGGTCTATATTATTGTTACCGGAGAAGTTTCATGTTTAGTTTGGAAAGTTTTTCTTTTATTTTAGGTACAGCGCGCGCGCCACATCACGTGACACGGGTTTATAATAACGAAAAGATAGTCTTTTTATTTCTTTTTAGGTGGGGACGTTAAACAGACAACATCTATAGAGATGGAATGTACACAATGTAATTTCTTTTGTCATTGTAGGAAATTGACATTTTGATGACAGTTCACAAGCAGTGCATGTTTTTGATTTAATTGATCCGGTGTAACTTTAAAACACATTTATTGATTATTTTCTGATAATGTACATTTTTCAGCACCTGTTTGTAACACAGATTAGTATTTCAATCTCGGAGCGGACATTTTATTGTAGGTTTTTACTGAGATTTACGGACCTAGCAAGCGATTTTGACGGCATTGCCATTGCTTTTCTCTAGGAAAAGCTGTGAGAGATATCTGCACCAAGTTTTTTTATAAACTTTTAGTACATGTATGCCCTGCTGACTGCAAATTTTGAGGTCGATTGTACTTGTACTTTCAGAGAACATGTGGATTTTTTTTCAGAAGTGACGTAAGAACAATATTAAATTTCAATTTTTCTTGAATAATTGAGAGTTTGTTCCTTCAATAAACTGTCATGATTAAACAGTCATACAGATTGATTGATTGATTGATTGATTGATTGATTGATTGATTGATTGATTGATTAGTTAGTTGGTTGGTTGGTTAAACACGTTGGATAGGGTCAATTGAAACACGGAAAAAGAAACAAAGAAGATCTTGGACCCTATATTAAACACATGAGACGGAAACATGATTGATTGATCATGATCATGATTGATTAATTAATTGATTAGTTGGTTGGTTGGTTGGTTAAACACGTTGGATAGGGTCAATTGAAACACGGAAAAAGAAACAAAGAAGATCTTGGACCCTATATTAAACACATGAGACGGAAACATGATTGATTGATCATGATCATGATTGATTGATTGATTGATTAGTTGGTTGGTTGGTTGGTTGGTTGGTTGGTTGGTTAAACACGTTGGATAGGGTCAATTTAAACACGGAAAAAGAAACAAAGAAGATCTTGGACCCTTTATTAAACACATGAGACGGAAACATGATTGGTTGATCATGATCATGATTGATTGATTGATTGATTGATTGATTGATTGATTGAGTGAGTGATTGATTGGTTGGTTGGTTGGTTGGTTGGTTGGTTGGTTGGTTGGTTGGTTGAACCCTATAAGAAACACATGAGACGGAAACATGATTGATTGATTGATCATGATCATTATTGGTTGATTGATCATGATCATGATTGATTGATTGATTGGTTGGTTGGTTGGTTGGTTGGTTGGTTGGTTGAAATTCAAACACACATAAAACTGTTTAAATAGTGCCAAAACCACATAATTTGATGACCTTGACCTTTGACCTTGTAACCTTCGTCAAGGTCATTGCTCCACAAGGTCATTGCAAAAGACCCTATGGGTCAAGGACCTTTTGTTTAAGAGTTTTGCCTAAAAATGGCTTTTTAAAAACCATCGATGGGAGTTATGTCCCTTACATGATGGTAAAATCAATATAGTCATAATGTAAAAAAGTTGCCCCTTGAAGTACCAAGCATTTTTCACTGCTTAATTTTTTTGTATCTATAACTGTTCAAGAGTTATAGGGAAATCAAAGACATATGAAAATCTAAAATATGACCTTGACCTTTGACCTTGACCTAATTTTCTAAGTTAGGAATCAGGGGACTCAAATAAAAACATTCCAGGGTTATACGGTTAACGGTTTATGAGTTAAAAAAACATACCGACAAATTTATTCCGTAAAGATAGATAACTCCTATAAAATTTCTTCGAATCGCTTCGATCCAAATACGCCAAAAATTACTGAGGATGTAACGAACAATTTGTAAAATGAATTTTGTCGATATCTTTTTTTGTTACGAAGGAGATGCGCTAACAAGGAAAACAGTGTTTGGGGAGATAACTCCTACAAAGAAAAGTATTCGTTTACGCAGGGTAAATTTCAAAAGCGCATAAACTGTTCAATATCATATACAAAATATCTAAGCGACATATTGCGAAACAAATGTTTATCGCAAGAACAAAATTAGGCGGAAGAAAAAAAAAAAAAAAAGAAAAAAAAATAATCAGAAGAAAAACAATAGGCTTTCCACAGAAAAGTGGAAAGACCTAATAATATGGAAAAAACTGGAGTTGTCGTTCGTTTTACGTTGATAGGATAGATAGCACACAACCTACATTCAGTTGTAAGTGAAGGGTTAAAAAAAAAGGGGGGGGGGGGCAAAAGGGGGTCTCGGGGATTTTTTTTTTTTTTTATTAACGGAACAGAATGGTTTAAAATGTTTTTTACAATATAAATCAATTGCTTTAAAAAAGCAATTGTAGGGGGTCTTTCCCCCTTTAAAATTAATTGAATTGGGGGGGTTGTTTGTTTGTTTGTTTGTTTGTTTGTTTGTTTGTGCGTTTCTGTATGGGGTCTATATTATTGTTACCGGAGAAGTTTCATGTTTAGTTTGGAAAGTTTTTCTTTTATTTTAGGTACAGCGCGCGCGCCACATCACGTGACACGGGTTTATAATAACGAAAAGATAGTCTTTTTATTTCTTTTTAGGTGGGGACGTTAAACAGACAACATCTATAGAGATGGAATGTACACAATGTAATTTCTTTTGTCATTGTAGGAAATTGACATTTTGATGACAGTTCACAAGCAGTGCATGTTTTTGATTTAATTGATCCGGTGTAACTTTAAAACACATTTATTGATTATTTTCTGATAATGTACATTTTTCAGCACCTGTTTGTAACACAGATTAGTATTTCAATCTCGGAGCGGACATTTTATTGTAGGTTTTTACTGAGATTTACGGACCTAGCAAGCGATTTTGACGGCATTGCCATTGCTTTTCTCTAGGAAAAGCTGTGAGAGATATCTGCACCAAGTTTTTTTATAAACTTTTAGTACATGTATGCCCTGCTGACTGCAAATTTTGAGGTCGATTGTACTTGTACTTTCAGAGAACATGTGGATTTTTTTTCAGAAGTGACGTAAGAACAATATTAAATTTCAATTTTTCTTGAATAATTGAGAGTTTGTTCCTTCAATAAACTGTCATGATTAAACAGTCATACAGATTGATTGATTGATTGATTGATTGATTGATTGATTGATTGATTGATTGATTAGTTAGTTGGTTGGTTGGTTAAACACGTTGGATAGGGTCAATTGAAACACGGAAAAAGAAACAAAGAAGATCTTGGACCCTATATTAAACACATGAGACGGAAACATGATTGATTGATCATGATCATGATTGATTAATTAATTGATTAGTTGGTTGGTTGGTTGGTTAAACACGTTGGATAGGGTCAATTGAAACACGGAAAAAGAAACAAAGAAGATCTTGGACCCTATATTAAACACATGAGACGGAAACATGATTGATTGATCATGATCATGATTGATTGATTGATTGATTAGTTGGTTGGTTGGTTGGTTGGTTGGTTGGTTGGTTAAACACGTTGGATAGGGTCAATTTAAACACGGAAAAAGAAACAAAGAAGATCTTGGACCCTTTATTAAACACATGAGACGGAAACATGATTGGTTGATCATGATCATGATTGATTGATTGATTGATTGATTGATTGATTGATTGAGTGAGTGATTGATTGGTTGGTTGGTTGGTTGGTTGGTTGGTTGGTTGGTTGGTTGGTTGAACCCTATAAGAAACACATGAGACGGAAACATGATTGATTGATTGATCATGATCATTATTGGTTGATTGATCATGATCATGATTGATTGATTGATTGGTTGGTTGGTTGGTTGGTTGGTTGGTTGGTTGAAATTCAAACACACATAAAACTGTTTAAATAGTGCCAAAACCACATAATTTGATGACCTTGACCTTTGACCTTGTAACCTTCGTCAAGGTCATTGCTCCACAAGGTCATTGCAAAAGACCCTATGGGTCAAGGACCTTTTGTTTAAGAGTTTTGCCTAAAAATGGCTTTTTAAAAACCATCGATGGGAGTTATGTCCCTTACATGATGGTAAAATCAATATAGTCATAATGTAAAAAAGTTGCCCCTTGAAGTACCAAGCATTTTTCACTGCTTAATTTTTTTGTATCTATAACTGTTCAAGAGTTATAGGGAAATCAAAGACATATGAAAATCTAAAATATGACCTTGACCTTTGACCTTGACCTAATTTTCTAAGTTAGGAATCAGGGGACTCAAATAAAAACATTCCAGGGTTATACGGTTAACGGTTTATGAGTTAAAAAAACATACCGACAAATTTATTCCGTAAAGATAGATAACTCCTATAAAATTTCTTCGAATCGCTTCGATCCAAATACGCCAAAAATTACTGAGGATGTAACGAACAATTTGTAAAATGAATTTTGTCGATATCTTTTTTTGTTACGAAGGAGATGCGCTAACAAGGAAAACAGTGTTTGGGGAGATAACTCCTACAAAGAAAAGTATTCGTTTACGCAGGGTAAATTTCAAAAGCGCATAAACTGTTCAATATCATATACAAAATATCTAAGCGACATATTGCGAAACAAATGTTTATCGCAAGAACAAAATTAGGCGGAAGAAAAAAAAAAAAAAAAGAAAAAAAAATAATCAGAAGAAAAACAATAGGCTTTCCACAGAAAAGTGGAAAGACCTAATAATATGGAAAAAACTGGAGTTGTCGTTCGTTTTACGTTGATAGGATAGATAGCACACAACCTACATTCAGTTGTAAGTGAAGGGTTAAAAAAAAAGGGGGGGGGGGCAAAAGGGGGTCTCGGGGATTTTTTTTTTTTTTTATTAACGGAACAGAATGGTTTAAAATGTTTTTTACAATATAAATCAATTGCTTTAAAAAAGCAATTGTAGGGGGTCTTTCCCCCTTTAAAATTAATTGAATTGGGGGGGTTGTTTGTTTGTTTGTTTGTTTGTTTGTTTGTTTGTGCGTTTCTGTATGGGGTCTATATTATTGTTACCGGAGAAGTTTCATGTTTAGTTTGGAAAGTTTTTCTTTTATTTTAGGTACAGCGCGCGCGCCACATCACGTGACACGGGTTTATAATAACGAAAAGATAGTCTTTTTATTTCTTTTTAGGTGGGGACGTTAAACAGACAACATCTATAGAGATGGAATGTACACAATGTAATTTCTTTTGTCATTGTAGGAAATTGACATTTTGATGACAGTTCACAAGCAGTGCATGTTTTTGATTTAATTGATCCGGTGTAACTTTAAAACACATTTATTGATTATTTTCTGATAATGTACATTTTTCAGCACCTGTTTGTAACACAGATTAGTATTTCAATCTCGGAGCGGACATTTTATTGTAGGTTTTTACTGAGATTTACGGACCTAGCAAGCGATTTTGACGGCATTGCCATTGCTTTTCTCTAGGAAAAGCTGTGAGAGATATCTGCACCAAGTTTTTTTATAAACTTTTAGTACATGTATGCCCTGCTGACTGCAAATTTTGAGGTCGATTGTACTTGTACTTTCAGAGAACATGTGGATTTTTTTTCAGAAGTGACGTAAGAACAATATTAAATTTCAATTTTTCTTGAATAATTGAGAGTGTGTTCCTTCAATAAACTGTCATGATTAAACAGTCATACAGATTGATTGATTGATTGATTGATTGATTGATTGATTGATTGATTGATTGATTAGTTAGTTGGTTGGTTGGTTAAACACGTTGGATAGGGTCAATTGAAACACGGAAAAAGAAACAAAGAAGATCTTGGACCCTATATTAAACACATGAGACGGAAACATGATTGATTGATCATGATCATGATTGATTAATTAATTGATTAGTTGGTTGGTTGGTTGGTTAAACACGTTGGATAGGGTCAATTGAAACACGGAAAAAGAAACAAAGAAGATCTTGGACCCTATATT
>NC_086380.1:42171582-42239792 GCF_036588685.1 Mytilus trossulus | reverse complement strand
AAAAAAGTTGCCCCTTGAAGTACCAAGCATTTTTCACTGCTTAATTTTTTTGTATCTATAACTGTTCAAGAGTTATAGGGAAATCAAAGACATATGAAAATCTAAAATATGACCTTGACCTTTGACCTTGACCTAATTTTCTAAGTTAGAATCAGGGGACTCAAATAAAAACATTCCAGGGTTATACGGTTAACGGTTTATGAGTTAAAAAAACATACCGACAAATTTATTCCGTAAAGATAGATAACTCCTATAAAATTTCTTCGAATCGCTTCGATCCAAATACGCCAAAAATTACTGAGGATGTAACGAACAATTTGTAAAATGAATTTTGTCGATATCTTTTTTTGTTACGAAGGAGATGCGCTAACAAGGAAAACAGTGTTTGGGGAGATAACTCCTACAAAGAAAAGTATTCGTTTACGCAGGGTAAATTTCAAAAGCGCATAAACTGTTCAATATCATATACAAAATATCTAAGCGACATATTGCGAAACAAATGTTTATCGCAAGAACAAAATTAGGCGGAAGAAAAAAAAAAAAAAAAAGAAAAAAAAAATAATCAGAAGAAAAACAATAGGCTTTCCACAGAAAAGTGGAAAGACCTAATAATATGGAAAAAAACTGGAGTTGTCGTTCGTTTTACGTTGATAGGATAGATAGCACACAACCTACATTCAGTTGTAAGTGAAGGGTTAAAAAAAAAGGGGGGGGGGCAAAAGGGGGGTCTCGGGGATTTTTTTTTTTTTTTATTAACGGAACAGAATGGTTTAAAATGTTTTTTACAATATAAATCAATTGCTTTAAAAAAGCAATTGTAGGGGGTCTTTCCCCCTTTAAAATTAATTGAATTGGGGGGGTTGTTTGTTTGTTTGTTTGTTTGTTTGTTTGTTTGTGCGTTTCTGTATGGGGTCTATATTATTGTTACCGGAGAAGTTTCATGTTTAGTTTGGAAAGTTTTTCTTTTATTTTAGGTACAGCGCGCGCGCCACATCACGTGACACGGGTTTATAATAACGAAAAGATAGTCTTTTTATTTCTTTTTAGGTGGGGACGTTAAACAGACAACATCTATAGAGATGGAATGTACACAATGTAATTTCTTTTGTCATTGTAGGAAATTGACATTTTGATGACAGTTCACAAGCAGTGCATGTTTTTGATTTAATTGATCCGGTGTAACTTTAAAACACATTTATTGATTATTTTCTGATAATGTACATTTTTCAGCACCTGTTTGTAACACAGATTAGTATTTCAATCTCGGAGCGGACATTTTATTGTAGGTTTTTACTGAGATTTACGGACCTAGCAAGCGATTTTGACGGCATTGCCATTGCTTTTCTCTAGGAAAAGCTGTGAGAGATATCTGCACCAAGTTTTTTTATAAACTTTTAGTACATGTATGCCCTGCTGACTGCAAATTTTGAGGTCGATTGTACTTGTACTTTCAGAGAACATGTGGATTTTTTTTTCAGAAGTGACGTAAGAAACAATATTAAATTTCAATTTTTCTTGAATAATTGAGAGTTTGTTCCTTCAATAAACTGTCATGATTAAACAGTCATACAGATTGATTGATTGATTGATTGATTGATTGATTGATTGATTGATTGATTGATTAGTTAGTTGGTTGGTTGGTTAAACACGTTGGATAGGGTCAATTGAAACACGGAAAAAGAAACAAAGAAGATCTTGGACCCTATATTAAACACATGAGACGGAAACATGATTGATTGATCATGATCATGATTGATTAATTAATTGATTAGTTGGTTGGTTGGTTGGTTAAAACACGTTGGATAGGGTCAATTGAAACACGGAAAAAGAACAAAGAAGATCTTGGACCCTATATTAAACACATGAGACGGAAACATGATTGATTGATCATGATCATGATTGATTGATTGATTGATTAGTTGGTTGGTTGGTTGGTTGGTTGGTTGGTTGGTTAAACACGTTGGATAGGGTCAATTTAAACACGGAAAAAGAAACAAAGAAGATCTTGGACCCTTTATTAAACACATGAGACGGAAACATGATTGGTTGATCATGATCATGATTGATTGATTGATTGATTGATTGATTGATTGATTGAGTGAGTGATTGATTGGTTGGTTGGTTGGTTGGTTGGTTGGTTGGTTGGTTGGTTGGTTGAACCCTATAAGAAACACATGAGACGGAAACATGATTGATTGATTGATCATGATCATTATTGGTTGATTGATCATGATCATGATTGATTGATTGATTGGTTGGTTGGTTGGTTGGTTGGTTGGTTGGTTGAAATTCAAACACACATAAAACTGTTTAAATAGTGCCAAAACCACATAATTTGATGACCTTGACCTTTGACCTTGTAACCTTCGTCAAGGTCATTGCTCCACAAGGTCATTGCAAAAGACCCTATGGGTCAAGGACCTTTTGTTTAAGAGTTTTGCCTAAAAATGGCTTTTTAAAAAACCATCGATGGGAGTTATGTCCCTTACATGATGGTAAAATCAATATAGTCATAATGTAAAAAAGTTGCCCCTTGAAGTACCAAGCATTTTTCACTGCTTAATTTTTTTGTATCTATAACTGTTCAAGAGTTATAGGGAAATCAAAGACATATGAAAATCTAAAATATGACCTTGACCTTTGACCTTGACCTAATTTTCTAAGTTAGGAATCAGGGGACTCAAATAAAAACATTCCAGGGTTATACGGTTAACGGTTTATGAGTTAAAAAAACATACCGACAAATTTATTCCGTAAAGATAGATAACTCCTATAAAATTTCTTCGAATCGCTTCGATCCAAATACGCCAAAAAATTACTGAGGATGTAACGAACAATTTGTAAAATGAATTTTGTCGATATCTTTTTTTGTTACGAAGGAGATGCGCTAACAAGGAAAACAGTGTTTGGGAGATAACTCCTACAAAGAAAAGTATTCGTTTACGCAGGGTAAATTTCAAAAGCGCATAAACTGTTCAATATCATATACAAAATATCTAAGCGACATATTGCGAAACAAATGTTTATCGCAAGAACAAAATTAGGCGGAAGAAAAAAAAAAAAAAAAGAAAAAAAAATAATCAGAAGAAAAACAATAGGCTTTCCACAGAAAAGTGGAAAGACCTAATAATATGGAAAAAACTGGAGTTGTCGTTCGTTTTACGTTGATAGGATAGATAGCACACAACCTACATTCAGTTGTAAGTGAAGGGTTAAAAAAAAAGGGGGGGGGGGCAAAAGGGGGTCTCGGGGATTTTTTTTTTTTTTTATTAACGGAACAGAATGGTTTAAAATGTTTTTTACAATATAAATCAATTGCTTTAAAAAAGCAATTGTAGGGGGTCTTTCCCCCTTTAAAATTAATTGAATTGGGGGGGTTGTTTGTTTGTTTGTTTGTTTGTTTGTTTGTTTGTGCGTTTCTGTATGGGGTCTATATTATTGTTACCGGAGAAGTTTCATGTTTAGTTTGGAAAGTTTTTCTTTTATTTTAGGTACAGCGCGCGCGCCACATCACGTGACACGGGTTTATAATAACGAAAAGATAGTCTTTTTATTTCTTTTTAGGTGGGGACGTTAAACAGACAACATCTATAGAGATGGAATGTACACAATGTAATTTCTTTTGTCATTGTAGGAAATTGACATTTTGATGACAGTTCACAAGCAGTGCATGTTTTTGATTTAATTGATCCGGTGTAACTTTAAAACACATTTATTGATTATTTTCTGATAATGTACATTTTTCAGCACCTGTTTGTAACACAGATTAGTATTTCAATCTCGGAGCGGACATTTTATTGTAGGTTTTTACTGAGATTTACGGACCTAGCAAGCGATTTTGACGGCATTGCCATTGCTTTTCTCTAGGAAAAGCTGTGAGAGATATCTGCACCAAGTTTTTTTATAAACTTTTAGTACATGTATGCCCTGCTGACTGCAAATTTTGAGGTCGATTGTACTTGTACTTTCAGAGAACATGTGGATTTTTTTTCAGAAGTGACGTAAGAACAATATTAAATTTCAATTTTTCTTGAATAATTGAGAGTTTGTTCCTTCAATAAACTGTCATGATTAAACAGTCATACAGATTGATTGATTGATTGATTGATTGATTGATTGATTGATTGATTGATTGATTGATTAGTTAGTTGGTTGGTTGGTTAAACACGTTGGATAGGGTCAATTGAAACACGGAAAAAGAAACAAAGAAGATCTTGGACCCTATATTAAACACATGAGACGGAAACATGATTGATTGATCATGATCATGATTGATTAATTAATTGATTAGTTGGTTGGTTGGTTGGTTAAACACGTTGGATAGGGTCAATTGAAACACGGAAAAAGAAACAAAGAAGATCTTGGACCCTATATTAAACACATGAGACGGAAACATGATTGATTGATCATGATCATGATTGATTGATTGATTGATTAGTTGGTTGGTTGGTTGGTTGGTTGGTTGGTTGGTTAAACACGTTGGATAGGGTCAATTTAAACACGGAAAAAGAAACAAAGAAGATCTTGGACCCTTTATTAAACACATGAGACGGAAACATGATTGGTTGATCATGATCATGATTGATTGATTGATTGATTGATTGATTGATTGATTGAGTGAGTGATTGATTGGTTGGTTGGTTGGTTGGTTGGTTGGTTGGTTGGTTGGTTGGTTGGTTGAACCCTATAAGAAACACATGAGACGGAAACATGATTGATTGATTGATCATGATCATTATTGGTTGATTGATCATGATCATGATTGATTGATTGATTGGTTGGTTGGTTGGTTGGTTGGTTGGTTGGTTGAAATTCAAACACACATAAAACTGTTTAAATAGTGCCAAAACCACATAATTTGATGACCTTGACCTTTGACCTTGTAACCTTCGTCAAGGTCATTGCTCCACAAGGTCATTGCAAAAGACCCTATGGGTCAAGGACCTTTTGTTTAAGAGTTTTGCCTAAAAATGGCTTTTTAAAAACCATCGATGGGAGTTATGTCCCTTACATGATGGTAAAATCAATATAGTCATAATGTAAAAAAGTTGCCCCTTGAAGTACCAAGCATTTTTCACTGCTTAATTTTTTTGTATCTATAACTGTTCAAGAGTTATAGGGAAATCAAAGACATATGAAAATCTAAAATATGACCTTGACCTTTGACCTTGACCTAATTTTCTAAGTTAGGAATCAGGGGACTCAAATAAAAACATTCCAGGGTTATACGGTTAACGGTTTATGAGTTAAAAAAACATACCGACAAATTTATTCCGTAAAGATAGATAACTCCTATAAAATTTCTTCGAATCGCTTCGATCCAAATACGCCAAAAATTACTGAGGATGTAACGAACAATTTGTAAAATGAATTTTGTCGATATCTTTTTTTGTTACGAAGGAGATGCGCTAACAAGGAAAACAGTGTTTGGGGAGATAACTCCTACAAAGAAAAGTATTCGTTTACGCAGGGTAAATTTCAAAAGCGCATAAACTGTTCAATATCATATACAAAATATCTAAGCGACATATTGCGAAACAAATGTTTATCGCAAGAACAAAATTAGGCGGAAGAAAAAAAAAAAAAAAAGAAAAAAAAATAATCAGAAGAAAAACAATAGGCTTTCCACAGAAAAGTGGAAAGACCTAATAATATGGAAAAAACTGGAGTTGTCGTTCGTTTTACGTTGATAGGATAGATAGCACACAACCTACATTCAGTTGTAAGTGAAGGGTTAAAAAAAAAGGGGGGGGGGGCAAAAGGGGGTCTCGGGGATTTTTTTTTTTTTTTATTAACGGAACAGAATGGTTTAAAATGTTTTTTACAATATAAATCAATTGCTTTAAAAAAGCAATTGTAGGGGGTCTTTCCCCCTTTAAAATTAATTGAATTGGGGGGGTTGTTTGTTTGTTTGTTTGTTTGTTTGTTTGTTTGTGCGTTTCTGTATGGGGTCTATATTATTGTTACCGGAGAAGTTTCATGTTTAGTTTGGAAAGTTTTTCTTTTATTTTAGGTACAGCGCGCGCGCCACATCACGTGACACGGGTTTATAATAACGAAAAGATAGTCTTTTTATTTCTTTTTAGGTGGGGACGTTAAACAGACAACATCTATAGAGATGGAATGTACACAATGTAATTTCTTTTGTCATTGTAGGAAA
Source organism: Mytilus trossulus (assembly GCF_036588685.1). Lineage (NCBI taxonomy): Eukaryota > Metazoa > Mollusca > Bivalvia > Mytilida > Mytilidae > Mytilus > Mytilus trossulus. The sequence goes on along the minus strand of NC_086380.1, from coordinate 42,233,632 downwards.
TTGACATTTTGATGACAGTTCACAAGCAGTGCATGTTTTTGATTTAATTGATCCGGTGTAACTTTAAAACACATTTATTGATTATTTTCTGATAATGTACATTTTTCAGCACCTGTTTGTAACACAGATTAGTATTTCAATCTCGGAGCGGACATTTTATTGTAGGTTTTTACTGAGATTTACGGACCTAGCAAGCGATTTTGACGGCATTGCCATTGCTTTTCTCTAGGAAAAGCTGTGAGAGATATCTGCACCAAGTTTTTTTATAAACTTTTAGTACATGTATGCCCTGCTGACTGCAAATTTTGAGGTCGATTGTACTTGTACTTTCAGAGAACATGTGGATTTTTTTTCAGAAGTGACGTAAGAACAATATTAAATTTCAATTTTTCTTGAATAATTGAGAGTTTGTTCCTTCAATAAACTGTCATGATTAAACAGTCATACAGATTGATTGATTGATTGATTGATTGATTGATTGATTGATTGATTGATTGATTAGTTAGTTGGTTGGTTGGTTAAACACGTTGGATAGGGTCAATTGAAACACGGAAAAAGAAACAAAGAAGATCTTGGACCCTATATTAAACACATGAGACGGAAACATGATTGATTGATCATGATCATGATTGATTAATTAATTGATTAGTTGGTTGGTTGGTTGGTTAAACACGTTGGATAGGGTCAATTGAAACACGGAAAAAGAAACAAAGAAGATCTTGGACCCTATATTAAACACATGAGACGGAAACATGATTGATTGATCATGATCATGATTGATTGATTGATTGATTAGTTGGTTGGTTGGTTGGTTGGTTGGTTGGTTGGTTAAACACGTTGGATAGGGTCAATTTAAACACGGAAAAAGAAACAAAGAAGATCTTGGACCCTTTATTAAACACATGAGACGGAAACATGATTGGTTGATCATGATCATGATTGATTGATTGATTGATTGATTGATTGATTGATTGAGTGAGTGATTGATTGGTTGGTTGGTTGGTTGGTTGGTTGGTTGGTTGGTTGGTTGGTTGAACCCTATAAGAAACACATGAGACGGAAACATGATTGATTGATTGATCATGATCATTATTGGTTGATTGATCATGATCATGATTGATTGATTGATTGGTTGGTTGGTTGGTTGGTTGGTTGGTTGGTTGAAATTCAAACACACATAAAACTGTTTAAATAGTGCCAAAACCACATAATTTGATGACCTTGACCTTTGACCTTGTAACCTTCGTCAAGGTCATTGCTCCACAAGGTCATTGCAAAAGACCCTATGGGTCAAGGACCTTTTGTTTAAGAGTTTTGCCTAAAAATGGCTTTTTAAAAACCATCGATGGGAGTTATGTCCCTTACATGATGGTAAAATCAATATAGTCATAATGTAAAAAAGTTGCCCCTTGAAGTACCAAGCATTTTTCACTGCTTAATTTTTTTGTATCTATAACTGTTCAAGAGTTATAGGGAAATCAAAGACATATGAAAATCTAAAATATGACCTTGACCTTTGACCTTGACCTAATTTTCTAAGTTAGGAATCAGGGGACTCAAATAAAAACATTCCAGGGTTATACGGTTAACGGTTTATGAGTTAAAAAAACATACCGACAAATTTATTCCGTAAAGATAGATAACTCCTATAAAATTTCTTCGAATCGCTTCGATCCAAATACGCCAAAAATTACTGAGGATGTAACGAACAATTTGTAAAATGAATTTTGTCGATATCTTTTTTTGTTACGAAGGAGATGCGCTAACAAGGAAAACAGTGTTTGGGGAGATAACTCCTACAAAGAAAAGTATTCGTTTACGCAGGGTAAATTTCAAAAGCGCATAAACTGTTCAATATCATATACAAAATATCTAAGCGACATATTGCGAAACAAATGTTTATCGCAAGAACAAAATTAGGCGGAAGAAAAAAAAAAAAAAAAGAAAAAAAAATAATCAGAAGAAAAACAATAGGCTTTCCACAGAAAAGTGGAAAGACCTAATAATATGGAAAAAACTGGAGTTGTCGTTCGTTTTACGTTGATAGGATAGATAGCACACAACCTACATTCAGTTGTAAGTGAAGGGTTAAAAAAAAAGGGGGGGGGGGCAAAAGGGGGTCTCGGGGATTTTTTTTTTTTTTTATTAACGGAACAGAATGGTTTAAAATGTTTTTTACAATATAAATCAATTGCTTTAAAAAAGCAATTGTAGGGGGTCTTTCCCCCTTTAAAATTAATTGAATTGGGGGGGTTGTTTGTTTGTTTGTTTGTTTGTTTGTTTGTTTGTGCGTTTCTGTATGGGGTCTATATTATTGTTACCGGAGAAGTTTCATGTTTAGTTTGGAAAGTTTTTCTTTTATTTTAGGTACAGCGCGCGCGCCACATCACGTGACACGGGTTTATAATAACGAAAAGATAGTCTTTTTATTTCTTTTTAGGTGGGGACGTTAAACAGACAACATCTATAGAGATGGAATGTACACAATGTAATTTCTTTTGTCATTGTAGGAAATTGACATTTTGATGACAGTTCACAAGCAGTGCATGTTTTTGATTTAATTGATCCGGTGTAACTTTAAAACACATTTATTGATTATTTTCTGATAATGTACATTTTTCAGCACCTGTTTGTAACACAGATTAGTATTTCAATCTCGGAGCGGACATTTTATTGTAGGTTTTTACTGAGATTTACGGACCTAGCAAGCGATTTTGACGGCATTGCCATTGCTTTTCTCTAGGAAAAGCTGTGAGAGATATCTGCACCAAGTTTTTTTATAAACTTTTAGTACATGTATGCCCTGCTGACTGCAAATTTTGAGGTCGATTGTACTTGTACTTTCAGAGAACATGTGGATTTTTTTTCAGAAGTGACGTAAGAACAATATTAAATTTCAATTTTTCTTGAATAATTGAGAGTTTGTTCCTTCAATAAACTGTCATGATTAAACAGTCATACAGATTGATTGATTGATTGATTGATTGATTGATTGATTGATTGATTGATTGATTAGTTAGTTGGTTGGTTGGTTAAACACGTTGGATAGGGTCAATTGAAACACGGAAAAAGAAACAAAGAAGATCTTGGACCCTATATTAAACACATGAGACGGAAACATGATTGATTGATCATGATCATGATTGATTAATTAATTGATTAGTTGGTTGGTTGGTTGGTTAAACACGTTGGATAGGGTCAATTGAAACACGGAAAAAGAAACAAAGAAGATCTTGGACCCTATATTAAACACATGAGACGGAAACATGATTGATTGATCATGATCATGATTGATTGATTGATTGATTAGTTGGTTGGTTGGTTGGTTGGTTGGTTGGTTGGTTAAACACGTTGGATAGGGTCAATTTAAACACGGAAAAAGAAACAAAGAAGATCTTGGACCCTTTATTAAACACATGAGACGGAAACATGATTGGTTGATCATGATCATGATTGATTGATTGATTGATTGATTGATTGATTGATTGAGTGAGTGATTGATTGGTTGGTTGGTTGGTTGGTTGGTTGGTTGGTTGGTTGGTTGGTTGAACCCTATAAGAAACACATGAGACGGAAACATGATTGATTGATTGATCATGATCATTATTGGTTGATTGATCATGATCATGATTGATTGATTGATTGGTTGGTTGGTTGGTTGGTTGGTTGGTTGGTTGAAATTCAAACACACATAAAACTGTTTAAATAGTGCCAAAACCACATAATTTGATGACCTCGACCTTTGACCTTGTAACCTTCGTCAAGGTCATTGCTCCACAAGGTCATTGCAAAAGACCCTATGGGTCAAGGACCTTTTGTTTAAGAGTTTTGCCTAAAAATGGCTTTTTAAAAACCATCGATGGGAGTTATGTCCCTTACATGATGGTAAAATCAATATAGTCATAATGTAAAAAAGTTGCCCCTTGAAGTACCAAGCATTTTTCACTGCTTAATTTTTTTGTATCTATAACTGTTCAAGAGTTATAGGGAAATCAAAGACATATGAAAATCTAAAATATGACCTTGACCTTTGACCTTGACCTAATTTTCTAAGTTAGGAATCAGGGGACTCAAATAAAAACATTCCAGGGTTATACGGTTAACGGTTTATGAGTTAAAAAAACATACCGACAAATTTATTCCGTAAAGATAGATAACTCCTATAAAATTTCTTCGAATCGCTTCGATCCAAATACGCCAAAAATTACTGAGGATGTAACGAACAATTTGTAAAATGAATTTTGTCGATATCTTTTTTTGTTACGAAGGAGATGCGCTAACAAGGAAAACAGTGTTTGGGGAGATAACTCCTACAAAGAAAAGTATTCGTTTACGCAGGGTAAATTTCAAAAGCGCATAAACTGTTCAATATCATATACAAAATATCTAAGCGACATATTGCGAAACAAATGTTTATCGCAAGAACAAAATTAGGCGGAAGAAAAAAAAAAAAAAAAAAAAAAAAATAATCAGAAGAAAAACAATAGGCTTTCCACAGAAAAGTGGAAAGACCTAATAATATGGAAAAAACTGGAGTTGTCGTTCGTTTTACGTTGATAGGATAGATAGCACACAACCTACATTCAGTTGTAAGTGAAGGGTTAAAAAAAAGGGGGGGGGGCAAAAGGGGGTCTCGGGGATTTTTTTTTTTTTTTATTAACGGAACAGAATGGTTTAAAATGTTTTTTACAATATAAATCAATTGCTTTAAAAAAGCAATTGTAGGGGGTCTTTCCCCCTTTAAAATTAATTGAATTGGGGGGGTTGTTTGTTTGTTTGTTTGTTTGTTTGTTTGTTTGTGCGTTTCTGTATGGGGTCTATATTATTGTTACCGGAGAAGTTTCATGTTTAGTTTGGAAAGTTTTTCTTTTATTTTAGGTACAGCGCGCGCGCCACATCACGTGACACGGGTTTATAATAACGAAAAGATAGTCTTTTTATTTCTTTTTAGGTGGGGACGTTAAACAGACAACATCTATAGAGATGGAATGTACACAATGTAATTTCTTTTGTCATTGTAGGAAATTGACATTTTGATGACAGTTCACAAGCAGTGCATGTTTTTGATTTAATTGATCCGGTGTAACTTTAAAACACATTTATTGATTATTTTCTGATAATGTACATTTTTCAGCACCTGTTTGTAACACAGATTAGTATTTCAATCTCGGAGCGGACATTTTATTGTAGGTTTTTACTGAGATTTACGGACCTAGCAAGCGATTTTGACGGCATTGCCATTGCTTTTCTCTAGGAAAAGCTGTGAGAGATATCTGCACCAAGTTTTTTTATAAACTTTTAGTACATGTATGCCCTGCTGACTGCAAATTTTGAGGTCGATTGTACTTGTACTTTCAGAGAACATGTGGATTTTTTTTCAGAAGTGACGTAAGAACAATATTAAATTTCAATTTTTCTTGAATAATTGAGAGTTTGTTCCTTCAATAAACTGTCATGATTAAACAGTCATACAGATTGATTGATTGATTGATTGATTGATTGATTGATTGATTGATTGATTGATTAGTTAGTTGGTTGGTTGGTTAAACACGTTGGATAGGGTCAATTGAAACACGGAAAAAGAAACAAAGAAGATCTTGGACCCTATATTAAACACATGAGACGGAAACATGATTGATTGATCATGATCATGATTGATTAATTAATTGATTAGTTGGTTGGTTGGTTGGTTAAACACGTTGGATAGGGTCAAAACACGGAAAAAGAAACAAAGAAGATCTTGGACCCTATATTAAACACATGAGACGGAAACATGATTGATTGATCATGATCATGATTGATTGATTGATTGATTAGTTGGTTGGTTGGTTGGTTGGTTGGTTGGTTGGTTAAACACGTTGGATAGGGTCAATTTAAACACGGAAAAAGAAACAAAGAAGATCTTGGACCCTTTATTAAACACATGAGACGGAAACATGATTGGTTGATCATGATCATGATTGATTGATTGATTGATTGATTGATTGATTGATTGAGTGAGTGATTGATTGGTTGGTTGGTTGGTTGGTTGGTTGGTTGGTTGGTTGGTTGGTTGAACCCTATAAGAAACACATGAGACGGAAACATGATTGATTGATTGATCATGATCATTATTGGTTGATTGATCATGATCATGATTGATTGATTGATTGGTTGGTTGGTTGGTTGGTTGGTTGGTTGGTTGAAATTCAAACACACATAAAACTGTTTAAATAGTGCCAAAACCACATAATTTGATGACCTTGACCTTTGACCTTGTAACCTTCGTCAAGGTCATTGCTCCACAAGGTCATTGCAAAAGACCCTATGGGTCAAGGACCTTTTGTTTAAGAGTTTTGCCTAAAAATGGCTTTTTAAAAACCATCGATGGGAGTTATGTCCCTTACATGATGGTAAAATCAATATAGTCATAATGTAAAAAAGTTGCCCCTTGAAGTACCAAGCATTTTTCACTGCTTAATTTTTTTGTATCTATAACTGTTCAAGAGTTATAGGGAAATCAAAGACATATGAAAATCTAAAATATGACCTTGACCTTTGACCTTGACCTAATTTTCTAAGTTAGGAATCAGGGGACTCAAATAAAAACATTCCAGGGTTATACGGTTAACGGTTTATGAGTTAAAAAAACATACCGACAAATTTATTCCGTAAAGATAGATAACTCCTATAAAATTTCTTCGAATCGCTTCGATCCAAATACGCCAAAAATTACTGAGGATGTAACGAACAATTTGTAAAATGAATTTTGTCGATATCTTTTTTTGTTACGAAGGAGATGCGCTAACAAGGAAAACAGTGTTTGGGGAGATAACTCCTACAAAGAAAAGTATTCGTTTACGCAGGGTAAATTTCAAAAGCGCATAAACTGTTCAATATCATATACAAAATATCTAAGCGACATATTGCGAAACAAATGTTTATCGCAAGAACAAAATTAGGCGGAAGAAAAAAAAAAAAAAAAGAAAAAAAAATAATCAGAAGAAAAACAATAGGCTTTCCACAGAAAAGTGGAAAGACCTAATAATATGGAAAAAACTGGAGTTGTCGTTCGTTTTACGTTGATAGGATAGATAGCACACAACCTACATTCAGTTGTAAGTGAAGGGTTAAAAAAAAAGGGGGGGGGGGGCAAAAGGGGGTCTCGGGGATTTTTTTTTTTTTTTATTAACGGAACAGAATGGTTTAAAATGTTTTTTACAATATAAATCAATTGCTTTAAAAAAGCAATTGTAGGGGGTCTTTCCCCCTTTAAAATTAATTGAATTGGGGGGGTTGTTTGTTTGTTTGTTTGTTTGTTTGTTTGTTTGTGCGTTTCTGTATGGGGTCTATATTATTGTTACCGGAGAAGTTTCATGTTTAGTTTGGAAAGTTTTTCTTTTATTTTAGGTACAGCGCGCGCGCCACATCACGTGACACGGGTTTATAATAACGAAAAGATAGTCTTTTTATTTCTTTTTAGGTGGGGACGTTAAACAGACAACATCTATAGAGATGGAATGTACACAATGTAATTTCTTTTGTCATTGTAGGAAATTGACATTTTGATGACAGTTCACAAGCAGTGCATGTTTTTGATTTAATTGATCCGGTGTAACTTTAAAACACATTTATTGATTATTTTCTGATAATGTACATTTTTCAGCACCTGTTTGTAACACAGATTAGTATTTCAATCTCGGAGCGGACATTTTATTGTAGGTTTTTACTGAGATTTACGGACCTAGCAAGCGATTTTGACGGCATTGCCATTGCTTTTCTCTAGGAAAAGCTGTGAGAGATATCTGCACCAAGTTTTTTTATAAACTTTTAGTACATGTATGCCCTGCTGACTGCAAATTTTGAGGTCGATTGTACTTGTACTTTCAGAGAACATGTGGATTTTTTTTCAGAAGTGACGTAAGAACAATATTAAATTTCAATTTTTCTTGAATAATTGAGAGTTTGTTCCTTCAATAAACTGTCATGATTAAACAGTCATACAGATTGATTGATTGATTGATTGATTGATTGATTGATTGATTGATTGATTGATTAGTTAGTTGGTTGGTTGGTTAAACACGTTGGATAGGGTCAATTGAAACACGGAAAAAGAAACAAAGAAGATCTTGGACCCTATATTAAACACATGAGACGGAAACATGATTGATTGATCATGATCATGATTGATTAATTAATTGATTAGTTGGTTGGTTGGTTGGTTAAACACGTTGGATAGGGTCAATTGAAACACGGAAAAAGAAACAAAGAAGATCTTGGACCCTATATTAAACACATGAGACGGAAACATGATTGATTGATCATGATCATGATTGATTGATTGATTGATTAGTTGGTTGGTTGGTTGGTTGGTTGGTTGGTTGGTTAAACACGTTGGATAGGGTCAATTTAAACACGGAAAAAGAAACAAAGAAGATCTTGGACCCTTTATTAAACACATGAGACGGAAACATGATTGGTTGATCATGATCATGATTGATTGATTGATTGATTGATTGATTGATTGATTGAGTGAGTGATTGATTGGTTGGTTGGTTGGTTGGTTGGTTGGTTGGTTGGTTGGTTGAACCCTATAAGAAACACATGAGACGGAAACATGATTGATTGATTGATCATGATCATTATTGGTTGATTGATCATGATCATGATTGATTGATTGATTGGTTGGTTGGTTGGTTGGTTGGTTGGTTGGTTGAAATTCAAACACACATAAAACTGTTTAAATAGTGCCAAAACCACATAATTTGATGACCTTGACCTTTGACCTTGTAACCTTCGTCAAGGTCATTGCTCCACAAGGTCATTGCAAAAGACCCTATGGGTCAAGGACCTTTTGTTTAAGAGTTTTGCCTAAAAATGGCTTTTTAAAAACCATCGATGGGAGTTATGTCCCTTACATGATGGTAAAATCAATATAGTCATAATGTAAAAAAGTTGCCCCTTGAAGTACCAAGCATTTTTCACTGCTTAATTTTTTTGTATCTATAACTGTTCAAGAGTTATAGGGAAATCAAAGACATATGAAAATCTAAAATATGACCTTGACCTTTGACCTTGACCTAATTTTCTAAGTTAGGAATCAGGGGACTCAAATAAAAACATTCCAGGGTTATACGGTTAACGGTTTATGAGTTAAAAAAACATACCGACAAATTTATTCCGTAAAGATAGATAACTCCTATAAAATTTCTTCGAATCGCTTCGATCCAAATACGCCAAAAATTACTGAGGATGTAACGAACAATTTGTAAAATGAATTTTGTCGATATCTTTTTTTGTTACGAAGGAGATGCGCTAACAAGGAAAACAGTGTTTGGGGAGATAACTCCTACAAAGAAAAGTATTCGTTTACGCAGGGTAAATTTCAAAAGCGCATAAACTGTTCAATATCATATACAAAATATCTAAGCGACATATTGCGAAACAAATGTTTATCGCAAGAACAAAATTAGGCGGAAGAAAAAAAAAAAAAAAAGAAAAAAAAATAATCAGAAGAAAAACAATAGGCTTTCCACAGAAAAGTGGAAAGACCTAATAATATGGAAAAAACTGGAGTTGTCGTTCGTTTTACGTTGATAGGATAGATAGCACACAACCTACATTCAGTTGTAAGTGAAGGGTTAAAAAAAAAGGGGGGGGGGGCAAAAGGGGGTCTCGGGGATTTTTTTTTTTTTTTATTAACGGAACAGAATGGTTTAAAATGTTTTTTACAATATAAATCAATTGCTTTAAAAAAGCAATTGTAGGGGGTCTTTCCCCCTTTAAAATTAATTGAATTGGGGGGGTTGTTTGTTTGTTTGTTTGTTTGTTTGTTTGTTTGTGCGTTTCTGTATGGGGTCTATATTATTGTTACCGGAGAAGTTTCATGTTTAGTTTGGAAAGTTTTTCTTTTATTTTAGGTACAGCGCGCGCGCCACATCACGTGACACGGGTTTATAATAACGAAAAGATAGTCTTTTTATTTCTTTTTAGGTGGGGACGTTAAACAGACAACATCTATAGAGATGGAATGTACACAATGTAATTTCTTTTGTCATTGTAGGAAATTGACATTTTGATGACAGTTCACAAGCAGTGCATGTTTTTGATTTAATTGATCCGGTGTAACTTTAAAACACATTTATTGATTATTTTCTGATAATGTACATTTTTCAGCACCTGTTTGTAACACAGATTAGTATTTCAATCTCGGAGCGGACATTTTATTGTAGGTTTTTACTGAGATTTACGGACCTAGCAAGCGATTTTGACGGCATTGCCATTGCTTTTCTCTAGGAAAAGCTGTGAGAGATATCTGCACCAAGTTTTTTTATAAACTTTTAGTACATGTATGCCCTGCTGACTGCAAATTTTGAGGTCGATTGTACTTGTACTTTCAGAGAACATGTGGATTTTTTTTCAGAAGTGACGTAAGAACAATATTAAATTTCAATTTTTCTTGAATAATTGAGAGTGTGTTCCTTCAATAAACTGTCATGATTAAACAGTCATACAGATTGATTGATTGATTGATTGATTGATTGATTGATTGATTGATTGATTGATTAGTTAGTTGGTTGGTTGGTTAAACACGTTGGATAGGGTCAATTGAAACACGGAAAAAGAAACAAAGAAGATCTTGGACCCTATATTAAACACATGAGACGGAAACATGATTGATTGATCATGATCATGATTGATTAATTAATTGATTAGTTGGTTGGTTGGTTGGTTAAACACGTTGGATAGGGTCAATTGAAACACGGAAAAAGAAACAAAGAAGATCTTGGACCCTATATTAAACACATGAGACGGAAACATGATTGATTGATCATGATCATGATTGATTGATTGATTGATTAGTTGGTTGGTTGGTTGGTTGGTTGGTTGGTTGGTTAAACACGTTGGATAGGGTCAATTTAAACACGGAAAAAGAAACAAAGAAGATCTTGGACCCTTTATTAAACACATGAGACGGAAACATGATTGGTTGATCATGATCATGATTGATTGATTGATTGATTGATTGATTGATTGATTGAGTGAGTGATTGATTGGTTGGTTGGTTGGTTGGTTGGTTGGTTGGTTGGTTGGTTGGTTGAACCCTATAAGAAACACATGAGACGGAAACATGATTGATTGATTGATCATGATCATTATTGGTTGATTGATCATGATCATGATTGATTGATTGATTGGTTGGTTGGTTGGTTGGTTGGTTGGTTGGTTGAAATTCAAACACACATAAAACTGTTTAAATAGTGCCAAAACCACATAATTTGATGACCTTGACCTTTGACCTTGTAACCTTCGTCAAGGTCATTGCTCCACAAGGTCATTGCAAAAGACCCTATGGGTCAAGGACCTTTTGTTTAAGAGTTTTGCCTAAAAATGGCTTTTTAAAAACCATCGATGGGAGTTATGTCCCTTACATGATGGTAAAATCAATATAGTCATAATGTAAAAAAGTTGCCCCTTGAAGTACCAAGCATTTTTCACTGCTTAATTTTTTTGTATCTATAACTGTTCAAGAGTTATAGGGAAATCAAAGACATATGAAAATCTAAAATATGACCTTGACCTTTGACCTTGACCTAATTTTCTAAGTTAGGAATCAGGGGACTCAAATAAAAACATTCCAGGGTTATACGGTTAACGGTTTATGAGTTAAAAAAACATACCGACAAATTTATTCCGTAAAGATAGATAACTCCTATAAAATTTCTTCGAATCGCTTCGATCCAAATACGCCAAAAATTACTGAGGATGTAACGAACAATTTGTAAAATGAATTTTGTCGATATCTTTTTTTGTTACGAAGGAGATGCGCTAACAAGGAAAACAGTGTTTGGGGAGATAACTCCTACAAAGAAAAGTATTCGTTTACGCAGGGTAAATTTCAAAAGCGCATAAACTGTTCAATATCATATACAAAATATCTAAGCGACATATTGCGAAACAAATGTTTATCGCAAGAACAAAATTAGGCGGAAGAAAAAAAAAAAAAAAAGAAAAAAAAATAATCAGAAGAAAAACAATAGGCTTTCCACAGAAAAGTGGAAAGACCTAATAATATGGAAAAAACTGGAGTTGTCGTTCGTTTTACGTTGATAGGATAGATAGCACACAACCTACATTCAGTTGTAAGTGAAGGGTTAAAAAAAAAGGGGGGGGGGCAAAAGGGGGTCTCGGGGATTTTTTTTTTTTTTTATTAACGGAACAGAATGGTTTAAAATGTTTTTTACAATATAAATCAATTGCTTTAAAAAAGCAATTGTAGGGGGTCTTTCCCCCTTTAAAATTAATTGAATTGGGGGGGTTGTTTGTTTGTTTGTTTGTTTGTTTGTTTGTTTGTGCGTTTCTGTATGGGGTCTATATTATTGTTACCGGAGAAGTTTCATGTTTAGTTTGGAAAGTTTTTCTTTTATTTTAGGTACAGCGCGCGCGCCACATCACGTGACACGGGTTTATAATAACGAAAAGATAGTCTTTTTATTTCTTTTTAGGTGGGGACGTTAAACAGACAACATCTATAGAGATGGAATGTACACAATGTAATTTCTTTTGTCATTGTAGGAAATTGACATTTTGATGACAGTTCACAAGCAGTGCATGTTTTTGATTTAATTGATCCGGTGTAACTTTAAAACACATTTATTGATTATTTTCTGATAATGTACATTTTTCAGCACCTGTTTGTAACACAGATTAGTATTTCAATCTCGGAGCGGACATTTTATTGTAGGTTTTTACTGAGATTTACGGACCTAGCAAGCGATTTTGACGGCATTGCCATTGCTTTTCTCTAGGAAAAGCTGTGAGAGATATCTGCACCAAGTTTTTTTATAAACTTTTAGTACATGTATGCCCTGCTGACTGCAAATTTTGAGGTCGATTGTACTTGTACTTTCAGAGAACATGTGGATTTTTTTTCAGAAGTGACGTAAGAACAATATTAAATTTCAATTTTTCTTGAATAATTGAGAGTGTGTTCCTTCAATAAACTGTCATGATTAAACAGTCATACAGATTGATTGATTGATTGATTGATTGATTGATTGATTGATTGATTGATTGATTAGTTAGTTGGTTGGTTGGTTAAACACGTTGGATAGGGTCAATTGAAACACGGAAAAAGAAACAAAGAAGATCTTGGACCCTATATTAAACACATGAGACGGAAACATGATTGATTGATCATGATCATGATTGATTAATTAATTGATTAGTTGGTTGGTTGGTTGGTTAAACACGTTGGATAGGGTCAATTGAAACACGGAAAAAGAAACAAAGAAGATCTTGGACCCTATATTAAACACATGAGACGGAAACATGATTGATTGATCATGATCATGATTGATTGATTGATTGATTAGTTGGTTGGTTGGTTGGTTGGTTGGTTGGTTGGTTAAACACGTTGGATAGGGTCAATTTAAACACGGAAAAAGAAACAAAGAAGATCTTGGACCCTTTATTAAACACATGAGACGGAAACATGATTGGTTGATCATGATCATGATTGATTGATTGATTGATTGATTGATTGATTGATTGAGTGAGTGATTGATTGGTTGGTTGGTTGGTTGGTTGGTTGGTTGGTTGGTTGGTTGGTTGAACCCTATAAGAAACACATGAGACGGAAACATGATTGATTGATTGATCATGATCATTATTGGTTGATTGATCATGATCATGATTGATTGATTGATTGGTTGGTTGGTTGGTTGGTTGGTTGGTTGGTTGAAATTCAAACACACATAAAACTGTTTAAATAGTGCCAAAACCACATAATTTGATGACCTTGACCTTTGACCTTGTAACCTTCGTCAAGGTCATTGCTCCACAAGGTCATTGCAAAAGACCCTATGGGTCAAGGACCTTTTGTTTAAGAGTTTTGCCTAAAAATGGCTTTTTAAAAACCATCGATGGGAGTTATGTCCCTTACATGATGGTAAAATCAATATAGTCATAATGTAAAAAAGTTGCCCCTTGAAGTACCAAGCATTTTTCACTGCTTAATTTTTTTGTATCTATAACTGTTCAAGAGTTATAGGGAAATCAAAGACATATGAAAATCTAAAATATGACCTTGACCTTTGACCTTGACCTAATTTTCTAAGTTAGGAATCAGGGGACTCAAATAAAAACATTCCAGGGTTATACGGTTAACGGTTTATGAGTTAAAAAAACATACCGACAAATTTATTCCGTAAAGATAGATAACTCCTATAAAATTTCTTCGAATCGCTTCGATCCAAATACGCCAAAAATTACTGAGGATGTAACGAACAATTTGTAAAATGAATTTTGTCGATATCTTTTTTTGTTACGAAGGAGATGCGCTAACAAGGAAAACAGTGTTTGGGGAGATAACTCCTACAAAGAAAAGTATTCGTTTACGCAGGGTAAATTTCAAAAGCGCATAAACTGTTCAATATCATATACAAAATATCTAAGCGACATATTGCGAAACAAATGTTTATCGCAAGAACAAAATTAGGCGGAAGAAAAAAAAAAAAAAAAGAAAAAAAAATAATCAGAAGAAAAACAATAGGCTTTCCACAGAAAAGTGGAAAGACCTAATAATATGGAAAAAACTGGAGTTGTCGTTCGTTTTACGTTGATAGGATAGATAGCACACAACCTACATTCAGTTGTAAGTGAAGGGTTAAAAAAAAAGGGGGGGGGGGCAAAAGGGGGTCTCGGGGATTTTTTTTTTTTTTTATTAACGGAACAGAATGGTTTAAAATGTTTTTTACAATATAAATCAATTGCTTTAAAAAAGCAATTGTAGGGGGTCTTTCCCCCTTTAAAATTAATTGAATTGGGGGGGTTGTTTGTTTGTTTGTTTGTTTGTTTGTTTGTTTGTGCGTTTCTGTATGGGGTCTATATTATTGTTACCGGAGAAGTTTCATGTTTAGTTTGGAAAGTTTTTCTTTTATTTTAGGTACAGCGCGCGCGCCACATCACGTGACACGGGTTTATAATAACGAAAAGATAGTCTTTTTATTTCTTTTTAGGTGGGGACGTTAAACAGACAACATCTATAGAGATGGAATGTACACAATGTAATTTCTTTTGTCATTGTAGGAAATTGACATTTTGATGACAGTTCACAAGCAGTGCATGTTTTTGATTTAATTGATCCGGTGTAACTTTAAAACACATTTATTGATTATTTTCTGATAATGTACATTTTTCAGCACCTGTTTGTAACACAGATTAGTATTTCAATCTCGGAGCGGACATTTTATTGTAGGTTTTTACTGAGATTTACGGACCTAGCAAGCGATTTTGACGGCATTGCCATTGCTTTTCTCTAGGAAAAGCTGTGAGAGATATCTGCACCAAGTTTTTTTATAAACTTTTAGTACATGTATGCCCTGCTGACTGCAAATTTTGAGGTCGATTGTACTTGTACTTTCAGAGAACATGTGGATTTTTTTTCAGAAGTGACGTAAGAACAATATTAAATTTCAATTTTTCTTGAATAATTGAGAGTTTGTTCCTTCAATAAACTGTCATGATTAAACAGTCATACAGATTGATTGATTGATTGATTGATTGATTGATTGATTGATTGATTGATTGATTAGTTAGTTGGTTGGTTGGTTAAACACGTTGGATAGGGTCAATTGAAACACGGAAAAAGAAACAAAGAAGATCTTGGACCCTATATTAAACACATGAGACGGAAACATGATTGATTGATCATGATCATGATTGATTAATTAATTGATTAGTTGGTTGGTTGGTTGGTTAAACACGTTGGATAGGGTCAATTGAAACACGGAAAAAGAAACAAAGAAGATCTTGGACCCTATATTAAACACATGAGACGGAAACATGATTGATTGATCATGATCATGATTGATTGATTGATTGATTAGTTGGTTGGTTGGTTGGTTGGTTGGTTGGTTGGTTAAACACGTTGGATAGGGTCAATTTAAACACGGAAAAAGAAACAAAGAAGATCTTGGACCCTTTATTAAACACATGAGACGGAAACATGATTGGTTGATCATGATCATGATTGATTGATTGATTGATTGATTGATTGATTGATTGAGTGAGTGATTGATTGGTTGGTTGGTTGGTTGGTTGGTTGGTTGGTTGGTTGGTTGGTTGAACCCTATAAGAAACACATGAGACGGAAACATGATTGATTGATTGATCATGATCATTATTGGTTGATTGATCATGATCATGATTGATTGATTGATTGGTTGGTTGGTTGGTTGGTTGGTTGGTTGGTTGAAATTCAAACACACATAAAACTGTTTAAATAGTGCCAAAACCACATAATTTGATGACCTTGACCTTTGACCTTGTAACCTTCGTCAAGGTCATTGCTCCACAAGGTCATTGCAAAAGACCCTATGGGTCAAGGACCTTTTGTTTAAGAGTTTTGCCTAAAAATGGCTTTTTAAAAACCATCGATGGGAGTTATGTCCCTTACATGATGGTAAAATCAATATAGTCATAATGTAAAAAAGTTGCCCCTTGAAGTACCAAGCATTTTTCACTGCTTAATTTTTTTGTATCTATAACTGTTCAAGAGTTATAGGGAAATCAAAGACATATGAAAATCTAAAATATGACCTTGACCTTTGACCTTGACCTAATTTTCTAAGTTAGGAATCAGGGGACTCAAATAAAAACATTCCAGGGTTATACGGTTAACGGTTTATGAGTTAAAAAAACATACCGACAAATTTATTCCGTAAAGATAGATAACTCCTATAAAATTTCTTCGAATCGCTTCGATCCAAATACGCCAAAAATTACTGAGGATGTAACGAACAATTTGTAAAATGAATTTTGTCGATATCTTTTTTTGTTACGAAGGAGATGCGCTAACAAGGAAAACAGTGTTTGGGGAGATAACTCCTACAAAGAAAAGTATTCGTTTACGCAGGGTAAATTTCAAAAGCGCATAAACTGTTCAATATCATATACAAAATATCTAAGCGACATATTGCGAAACAAATGTTTATCGCAAGAACAAAATTAGGCGGAAGAAAAAAAAAAAAAAAAGAAAAAAAAATAATCAGAAGAAAAACAATAGGCTTTCCACAGAAAAGTGGAAAGACCTAATAATATGGAAAAAACTGGAGTTGTCGTTCGTTTTACGTTGATAGGATAGATAGCACACAACCTACATTCAGTTGTAAGTGAAGGGTTAAAAAAAAAGGGGGGGGGGGCAAAAGGGGGTCTCGGGGATTTTTTTTTTTTTTTATTAACGGAACAGAATGGTTTAAAATGTTTTTTACAATATAAATCAATTGCTTTAAAAAAGCAATTGTAGGGGGTCTTTCCCCCTTTAAAATTAATTGAATTGGGGGGGTTGTTTGTTTGTTTGTTTGTTTGTTTGTTTGTTTGTGCGTTTCTGTATGGGGTCTATATTATTGTTACCGGAGAAGTTTCATGTTTAGTTTGGAAAGTTTTTCTTTTATTTTAGGTACAGCGCGCGCGCCACATCACGTGACACGGGTTTATAATAACGAAAAGATAGTCTTTTTATTTCTTTTTAGGTGGGGACGTTAAACAGACAACATCTATAGAGATGGAATGTACACAATGTAATTTCTTTTGTCATTGTAGGAAATTGACATTTTGATGACAGTTCACAAGCAGTGCATGTTTTTGATTTAATTGATCCGGTGTAACTTTAAAACACATTTATTGATTATTTTCTGATAATGTACATTTTTCAGCACCTGTTTGTAACACAGATTAGTATTTCAATCTCGGAGCGGACATTTTATTGTAGGTTTTTACTGAGATTTACGGACCTAGCAAGCGATTTTGACGGCATTGCCATTGCTTTTCTCTAGGAAAAGCTGTGAGAGATATCTGCACCAAGTTTTTTTATAAACTTTTAGTACATGTATGCCCTGCTGACTGCAAATTTTGAGGTCGATTGTACTTGTACTTTCAGAGAACATGTGGATTTTTTTTCAGAAGTGACGTAAGAACAATATTAAATTTCAATTTTTCTTGAATAATTGAGAGTGTGTTCCTTCAATAAACTGTCATGATTAAACAGTCATACAGATTGATTGATTGATTGATTGATTGATTGATTGATTGATTGATTGATTGATTAGTTAGTTGGTTGGTTGGTTAAACACGTTGGATAGGGTCAATTGAAACACGGAAAAAGAAACAAAGAAGATCTTGGACCCTATATTAAACACATGAGACGGAAACATGATTGATTGATCATGATCATGATTGATTAATTAATTGATTAGTTGGTTGGTTGGTTGGTTAAACACGTTGGATAGGGTCAATTGAAACACGGAAAAAGAAACAAAGAAGATCTTGGACCCTATATTAAACACATGAGACGGAAACATGATTGATTGATCATGATCATGATTGATTGATTGATTGATTAGTTGGTTGGTTGGTTGGTTGGTTGGTTGGTTGGTTAAACACGTTGGATAGGGTCAATTTAAACACGGAAAAAGAAACAAAGAAGATCTTGGACCCTTTATTAAACACATGAGACGGAAACATGATTGGTTGATCATGATCATGATTGATTGATTGATTGATTGATTGATTGATTGATTGAGTGAGTGATTGATTGGTTGGTTGGTTGGTTGGTTGGTTGGTTGGTTGGTTGGTTGGTTGAACCCTATAAGAAACACATGAGACGGAAACATGATTGATTGATTGATCATGATCATTATTGGTTGATTGATCATGATCATGATTGATTGATTGATTGGTTGGTTGGTTGGTTGGTTGGTTGGTTGGTTGAAATTCAAACACACATAAAACTGTTTAAATAGTGCCAAAACCACATAATTTGATGACCTTGACCTTTGACCTTGTAACCTTCGTCAAGGTCATTGCTCCACAAGGTCATTGCAAAAGACCCTATGGGTCAAGGACCTTTTGTTTAAGAGTTTTGCCTAAAAATGGCTTTTTAAAAACCATCGATGGGAGTTATGTCCCTTACATGATGGTAAAATCAATATAGTCATAATGTAAAAAAGTTGCCCCTTGAAGTACCAAGCATTTTTCACTGCTTAATTTTTTTGTATCTATAACTGTTCAAGAGTTATAGGGAAATCAAAGACATATGAAAATCTAAAATATGACCTTGACCTTTGACCTTGACCTAATTTTCTAAGTTAGGAATCAGGGGACTCAAATAAAAACATTCCAGGGTTATACGGTTAACGGTTTATGAGTTAAAAAAACATACCGACAAATTTATTCCGTAAAGATAGATAACTCCTATAAAATTTCTTCGAATCGCTTCGATCCAAATACGCCAAAAATTACTGAGGATGTAACGAACAATTTGTAAAATGAATTTTGTCGATATCTTTTTTTGTTACGAAGGAGATGCGCTAACAAGGAAAACAGTGTTTGGGGAGATAACTCCTACAAAGAAAAGTATTCGTTTACGCAGGGTAAATTTCAAAAGCGCATAAACTGTTCAATATCATATACAAAATATCTAAGCGACATATTGCGAAACAAATGTTTATCGCAAGAACAAAATTAGGCGGAAGAAAAAAAAAAAAAAAAGAAAAAAAAATAATCAGAAGAAAAACAATAGGCTTTCCACAGAAAAGTGGAAAGACCTAATAATATGGAAAAAACTGGAGTTGTCGTTCGTTTTACGTTGATAGGATAGATAGCACACAACCTACATTCAGTTGTAAGTGAAGGGTTAAAAAAAAAGGGGGGGGGGGCAAAAGGGGGTCTCGGGGATTTTTTTTTTTTTTTATTAACGGAACAGAATGGTTTAAAATGTTTTTTACAATATAAATCAATTGCTTTAAAAAAGCAATTGTAGGGGGTCTTTCCCCCTTTAAAATTAATTGAATTGGGGGGGTTGTTTGTTTGTTTGTTTGTTTGTTTGTTTGTTTGTGCGTTTCTGTATGGGGTCTATATTATTGTTACCGGAGAAGTTTCATGTTTAGTTTGGAAAGTTTTTCTTTTATTTTAGGTACAGCGCGCGCGCCACATCACGTGACACGGGTTTATAATAACGAAAAGATAGTCTTTTTATTTCTTTTTAGGTGGGGACGTTAAACAGACAACATCTATAGAGATGGAATGTACACAATGTAATTTCTTTTGTCATTGTAGGAAATTGACATTTTGATGACAGTTCACAAGCAGTGCATGTTTTTGATTTAATTGATCCGGTGTAACTTTAAAACACATTTATTGATTATTTTCTGATAATGTACATTTTTCAGCACCTGTTTGTAACACAGATTAGTATTTCAATCTCGGAGCGGACATTTTATTGTAGGTTTTTACTGAGATTTACGGACCTAGCAAGCGATTTTGACGGCATTGCCATTGCTTTTCTCTAGGAAAAGCTGTGAGAGATATCTGCACCAAGTTTTTTTATAAACTTTTAGTACATGTATGCCCTGCTGACTGCAAATTTTGAGGTCGATTGTACTTGTACTTTCAGAGAACATGTGGATTTTTTTTCAGAAGTGACGTAAGAACAATATTAAATTTCAATTTTTCTTGAATAATTGAGAGTGTGTTCCTTCAATAAACTGTCATGATTAAACAGTCATACAGATTGATTGATTGATTGATTGATTGATTGATTGATTGATTGATTGATTGATTAGTTAGTTGGTTGGTTGGTTAAACACGTTGGATAGGGTCAATTGAAACACGGAAAAAGAAACAAAGAAGATCTTGGACCCTATATTAAACACATGAGACGGAAACATGATTGATTGATCATGATCATGATTGATTAATTAATTGATTAGTTGGTTGGTTGGTTGGTTAAACACGTTGGATAGGGTCAATTGAAACACGGAAAAAGAAACAAAGAAGATCTTGGACCCTATATTAAACACATGAGACGGAAACATGATTGATTGATCATGATCATGATTGATTGATTGATTGATTAGTTGGTTGGTTGGTTGGTTGGTTGGTTGGTTGGTTAAACACGTTGGATAGGGTCAATTTAAACACGGAAAAAGAAACAAAGAAGATCTTGGACCCTTTATTAAACACATGAGACGGAAACATGATTGGTTGATCATGATCATGATTGATTGATTGATTGATTGATTGATTGATTGATTGAGTGAGTGATTGATTGGTTGGTTGGTTGGTTGGTTGGTTGGTTGGTTGGTTGGTTGGTTGAACCCTATAAGAAACACATGAGACGGAAACATGATTGATTGATTGATCATGATCATTATTGGTTGATTGATCATGATCATGATTGATTGATTGATTGGTTGGTTGGTTGGTTGGTTGGTTGGTTGGTTGAAATTCAAACACACATAAAACTGTTTAAATAGTGCCAAAACCACATAATTTGATGACCTTGACCTTTGACCTTGTAACCTTCGTCAAGGTCATTGCTCCACAAGGTCATTGCAAAAGACCCTATGGGTCAAGGACCTTTTGTTTAAGAGTTTTGCCTAAAAATGGCTTTTTAAAAACCATCGATGGGAGTTATGTCCCTTACATGATGGTAAAATCAATATAGTCATAATGTAAAAAAGTTGCCCCTTGAAGTACCAAGCATTTTTCACTGCTTAATTTTTTTGTATCTATAACTGTTCAAGAGTTATAGGGAAATCAAAGACATATGAAAATCTAAAATATGACCTTGACCTTTGACCTTGACCTAATTTTCTAAGTTAGGAATCAGGGGACTCAAATAAAAACATTCCAGGGTTATACGGTTAACGGTTTATGAGTTAAAAAAACATACCGACAAATTTATTCCGTAAAGATAGATAACTCCTATAAAATTTCTTCGAATCGCTTCGATCCAAATACGCCAAAAATTACTGAGGATGTAACGAACAATTTGTAAAATGAATTTTGTCGATATCTTTTTTTGTTACGAAGGAGATGCGCTAACAAGGAAAACAGTGTTTGGGGAGATAACTCCTACAAAGAAAAGTATTCGTTTACGCAGGGTAAATTTCAAAAGCGCATAAACTGTTCAATATCATATACAAAATATCTAAGCGACATATTGCGAAACAAATGTTTATCGCAAGAACAAAATTAGGCGGAAGAAAAAAAAAAAAAAAAGAAAAAAAAATAATCAGAAGAAAAACAATAGGCTTTCCACAGAAAAGTGGAAAGACCTAATAATATGGAAAAAACTGGAGTTGTCGTTCGTTTTACGTTGATAGGATAGATAGCACACAACCTACATTCAGTTGTAAGTGAAGGGTTAAAAAAAAAGGGGGGGGGGGGCAAAAGGGGGTCTCGGGGATTTTTTTTTTTTTTTATTAACGGAACAGAATGGTTTAAAATGTTTTTTACAATATAAATCAATTGCTTTAAAAAAGCAATTGTAGGGGGTCTTTCCCCCTTTAAAATTAATTGAATTGGGGGGGTTGTTTGTTTGTTTGTTTGTTTGTTTGTTTGTTTGTGCGTTTCTGTATGGGGTCTATATTATTGTTACCGGAGAAGTTTCATGTTTAGTTTGGAAAGTTTTTCTTTTATTTTAGGTACAGCGCGCGCGCCACATCACGTGACACGGGTTTATAATAACGAAAAGATAGTCTTTTTATTTCTTTTTAGGTGGGGACGTTAAACAGACAACATCTATAGAGATGGAATGTACACAATGTAATTTCTTTTGTCATTGTAGGAAATTGACATTTTGATGACAGTTCACAAGCAGTGCATGTTTTTGATTTAATTGATCCGGTGTAACTTTAAAACACATTTATTGATTATTTTCTGATAATGTACATTTTTCAGCACCTGTTTGTAACACAGATTAGTATTTCAATCTCGGAGCGGACATTTTATTGTAGGTTTTTACTGAGATTTACGGACCTAGCAAGCGATTTTGACGGCATTGCCATTGCTTTTCTCTAGGAAAAGCTGTGAGAGATATCTGCACCAAGTTTTTTTATAAACTTTTAGTACATGTATGCCCTGCTGACTGCAAATTTTGAGGTCGATTGTACTTGTACTTTCAGAGAACATGTGGATTTTTTTTCAGAAGTGACGTAAGAACAATATTAAATTTCAATTTTTCTTGAATAATTGAGAGTTTGTTCCTTCAATAAACTGTCATGATTAAACAGTCATACAGATTGATTGATTGATTGATTGATTGATTGATTGATTGATTGATTGATTGATTAGTTAGTTGGTTGGTTGGTTAAACACGTTGGATAGGGTCAATTGAAACACGGAAAAAGAAACAAAGAAGATCTTGGACCCTATATTAAACACATGAGACGGAAACATGATTGATTGATCATGATCATGATTGATTAATTAATTGATTAGTTGGTTGGTTGGTTGGTTAAACACGTTGGATAGGGTCAATTGAAACACGGAAAAAGAAACAAAGAAGATCTTGGACCCTATATTAAACACATGAGACGGAAACATGATTGATTGATCATGATCATGATTGATTGATTGATTGATTAGTTGGTTGGTTGGTTGGTTGGTTGGTTGGTTGGTTAAACACGTTGGATAGGGTCAATTTAAACACGGAAAAAGAAACAAAGAAGATCTTGGACCCTTTATTAAACACATGAGACGGAAACATGATTGGTTGATCATGATCATGATTGATTGATTGATTGATTGATTGATTGATTGATTGAGTGAGTGATTGATTGGTTGGTTGGTTGGTTGGTTGGTTGGTTGGTTGGTTGGTTGGTTGAACCCTATAAGAAACACATGAGACGGAAACATGATTGATTGATTGATCATGATCATTATTGGTTGATTGATCATGATCATGATTGATTGATTGATTGGTTGGTTGGTTGGTTGGTTGGTTGGTTGGTTGAAATTCAAACACACATAAAACTGTTTAAATAGTGCCAAAACCACATAATTTGATGACCTTGACCTTTGACCTTGTAACCTTCGTCAAGGTCATTGCTCCACAAGGTCATTGCAAAAGACCCTATGGGTCAAGGACCTTTTGTTTAAGAGTTTTGCCTAAAAATGGCTTTTTAAAAACCATCGATGGGAGTTATGTCCCTTACATGATGGTAAAATCAATATAGTCATAATGTAAAAAAGTTGCCCCTTGAAGTACCAAGCATTTTTCACTGCTTAATTTTTTTGTATCTATAACTGTTCAAGAGTTATAGGGAAATCAAAGACATATGAAAATCTAAAATATGACCTTGACCTTTGACCTTGACCTAATTTTCTAAGTTAGGAATCAGGGGACTCAAATAAAAACATTCCAGGGTTATACGGTTAACGGTTTATGAGTTAAAAAAACATACCGACAAATTTATTCCGTAAAGATAGATAACTCCTATAAAATTTCTTCGAATCGCTTCGATCCAAATACGCCAAAAATTACTGAGGATGTAACGAACAATTTGTAAAATGAATTTTGTCGATATCTTTTTTTGTTACGAAGGAGATGCGCTAACAAGGAAAACAGTGTTTGGGGAGATAACTCCTACAAAGAAAAGTATTCGTTTACGCAGGGTAAATTTCAAAAGCGCATAAACTGTTCAATATCATATACAAAATATCTAAGCGACATATTGCGAAACAAATGTTTATCGCAAGAACAAAATTAGGCGGAAGAAAAAAAAAAAAAAAAGAAAAAAAAATAATCAGAAGAAAAACAATAGGCTTTCCACAGAAAAGTGGAAAGACCTAATAATATGGAAAAAACTGGAGTTGTCGTTCGTTTTACGTTGATAGGATAGATAGCACACAACCTACATTCAGTTGTAAGTGAAGGGTTAAAAAAAAAGGGGGGGGGGGCAAAAGGGGGTCTCGGGGATTTTTTTTTTTTTTTATTAACGGAACAGAATGGTTTAAAATGTTTTTTACAATATAAATCAATTGCTTTAAAAAAGCAATTGTAGGGGGTCTTTCCCCCTTTAAAATTAATTGAATTGGGGGGGTTGTTTGTTTGTTTGTTTGTTTGTTTGTTTGTTTGTGCGTTTCTGTATGGGGTCTATATTATTGTTACCGGAGAAGTTTCATGTTTAGTTTGGAAAGTTTTTCTTTTATTTTAGGTACAGCGCGCGCGCCACATCACGTGACACGGGTTTATAATAACGAAAAGATAGTCTTTTTATTTCTTTTTAGGTGGGGACGTTAAACAGACAACATCTATAGAGATGGAATGTACACAATGTAATTTCTTTTGTCATTGTAGGAAATTGACATTTTGATGACAGTTCACAAGCAGTGCATGTTTTTGATTTAATTGATCCGGTGTAACTTTAAAACACATTTATTGATTATTTTCTGATAATGTACATTTTTCAGCACCTGTTTGTAACACAGATTAGTATTTCAATCTCGGAGCGGACATTTTATTGTAGGTTTTTACTGAGATTTACGGACCTAGCAAGCGATTTTGACGGCATTGCCATTGCTTTTCTCTAGGAAAAGCTGTGAGAGATATCTGCACCAAGTTTTTTTATAAACTTTTAGTACATGTATGCCCTGCTGACTGCAAATTTTGAGGTCGATTGTACTTGTACTTTCAGAGAACATGTGGATTTTTTTTCAGAAGTGACGTAAGAACAATATTAAATTTCAATTTTTCTTGAATAATTGAGAGTTTGTTCCTTCAATAAACTGTCATGATTAAACAGTCATACAGATTGATTGATTGATTGATTGATTGATTGATTGATTGATTGATTGATTGATTAGTTAGTTGGTTGGTTGGTTAAACACGTTGGATAGGGTCAATTGAAACACGGAAAAAGAAACAAAGAAGATCTTGGACCCTATATTAAACACATGAGACGGAAACATGATTGATTGATCATGATCATGATTGATTAATTAATTGATTAGTTGGTTGGTTGGTTGGTTAAACACGTTGGATAGGGTCAATTGAAACACGGAAAAAGAAACAAAGAAGATCTTGGACCCTATATTAAACACATGAGACGGAAACATGATTGATTGATCATGATCATGATTGATTGATTGATTGATTAGTTGGTTGGTTGGTTGGTTGGTTGGTTGGTTGGTTAAACACGTTGGATAGGGTCAATTTAAACACGGAAAAAGAAACAAAGAAGATCTTGGACCCTTTATTAAACACATGAGACGGAAACATGATTGGTTGATCATGATCATGATTGATTGATTGATTGATTGATTGATTGATTGATTGAGTGAGTGATTGATTGGTTGGTTGGTTGGTTGGTTGGTTGGTTGGTTGGTTGGTTGGTTGAACCCTATAAGAAACACATGAGACGGAAACATGATTGATTGATTGATCATGATCATTATTGGTTGATTGATCATGATCATGATTGATTGATTGATTGGTTGGTTGGTTGGTTGGTTGGTTGGTTGGTTGAAATTCAAACACACATAAAACTGTTTAAATAGTGCCAAAACCACATAATTTGATGACCTTGACCTTTGACCTTGTAACCTTCGTCAAGGTCATTGCTCCACAAGGTCATTGCAAAAGACCCTATGGGTCAAGGACCTTTTGTTTAAGAGTTTTGCCTAAAAATGGCTTTTTAAAAACCATCGATGGGAGTTATGTCCCTTACATGATGGTAAAATCAATATAGTCATAATGTAAAAAAGTTGCCCCTTGAAGTACCAAGCATTTTTCACTGCTTAATTTTTTTGTATCTATAACTGTTCAAGAGTTATAGGGAAATCAAAGACATATGAAAATCTAAAATATGACCTTGACCTTTGACCTTGACCTAATTTTCTAAGTTAGGAATCAGGGGACTCAAATAAAAACATTCCAGGGTTATACGGTTAACGGTTTATGAGTTAAAAAAACATACCGACAAATTTATTCCGTAAAGATAGATAACTCCTATAAAATTTCTTCGAATCGCTTCGATCCAAATACGCCAAAAATTACTGAGGATGTAACGAACAATTTGTAAAATGAATTTTGTCGATATCTTTTTTTGTTACGAAGGAGATGCGCTAACAAGGAAAACAGTGTTTGGGGAGATAACTCCTACAAAGAAAAGTATTCGTTTACGCAGGGTAAATTTCAAAAGCGCATAAACTGTTCAATATCATATACAAAATATCTAAGCGACATATTGCGAAACAAATGTTTATCGCAAGAACAAAATTAGGCGGAAGAAAAAAAAAAAAAAAAGAAAAAAAAATAATCAGAAGAAAAACAATAGGCTTTCCACAGAAAAGTGGAAAGACCTAATAATATGGAAAAAACTGGAGTTGTCGTTCGTTTTACGTTGATAGGATAGATAGCACACAACCTACATTCAGTTGTAAGTGAAGGGTTAAAAAAAAAGGGGGGGGGGGGCAAAAGGGGGTCTCGGGGATTTTTTTTTTTTTTTATTAACGGAACAGAATGGTTTAAAATGTTTTTTACAATATAAATCAATTGCTTTAAAAAAGCAATTGTAGGGGGTCTTTCCCCCTTTAAAATTAATTGAATTGGGGGGGTTGTTTGTTTGTTTGTTTGTTTGTTTGTTTGTTTGTGCGTTTCTGTATGGGGTCTATATTATTGTTACCGGAGAAGTTTCATGTTTAGTTTGGAAAGTTTTTCTTTTATTTTAGGTACAGCGCGCGCGCCACATCACGTGACACGGGTTTATAATAACGAAAAGATAGTCTTTTTATTTCTTTTTAGGTGGGGACGTTAAACAGACAACATCTATAGAGATGGAATGTACACAATGTAATTTCTTTTGTCATTGTAGGAAATTGACATTTTGATGACAGTTCACAAGCAGTGCATGTTTTTGATTTAATTGATCCGGTGTAACTTTAAAACACATTTATTGATTATTTTCTGATAATGTACATTTTTCAGCACCTGTTTGTAACACAGATTAGTATTTCAATCTCGGAGCGGACATTTTATTGTAGGTTTTTACTGAGATTTACGGACCTAGCAAGCGATTTTGACGGCATTGCCATTGCTTTTCTCTAGGAAAAGCTGTGAGAGATATCTGCACCAAGTTTTTTTATAAACTTTTAGTACATGTATGCCCTGCTGACTGCAAATTTTGAGGTCGATTGTACTTGTACTTTCAGAGAACATGTGGATTTTTTTTCAGAAGTGACGTAAGAACAATATTAAATTTCAATTTTTCTTGAATAATTGAGAGTTTGTTCCTTCAATAAACTGTCATGATTAAACAGTCATACAGATTGATTGATTGATTGATTGATTGATTGATTGATTGATTGATTGATTGATTAGTTAGTTGGTTGGTTGGTTAAACACGTTGGATAGGGTCAATTGAAACACGGAAAAAGAAACAAAGAAGATCTTGGACCCTATATTAAACACATGAGACGGAAACATGATTGATTGATCATGATCATGATTGATTAATTAATTGATTAGTTGGTTGGTTGGTTGGTTAAACACGTTGGATAGGGTCAATTGAAACACGGAAAAAGAAACAAAGAAGATCTTGGACCCTATATTAAACACATGAGACGGAAACATGATTGATTGATCATGATCATGATTGATTGATTGATTGATTAGTTGGTTGGTTGGTTGGTTGGTTGGTTGGTTGGTTAAACACGTTGGATAGGGTCAATTTAAACACGGAAAAAGAAACAAAGAAGATCTTGGACCCTTTATTAAACACATGAGACGGAAACATGATTGGTTGATCATGATCATGATTGATTGATTGATTGATTGATTGATTGATTGATTGAGTGAGTGATTGATTGGTTGGTTGGTTGGTTGGTTGGTTGGTTGGTTGGTTGGTTGAACCCTATAAGAAACACATGAGACGGAAACATGATTGATTGATTGATCATGATCATTATTGGTTGATTGATCATGATCATGATTGATTGATTGATTGGTTGGTTGGTTGGTTGGTTGGTTGGTTGGTTGAAATTCAAACACACATAAAACTGTTTAAATAGTGCCAAAACCACATAATTTGATGACCTTGACCTTTGACCTTGTAACCTTCGTCAAGGTCATTGCTCCACAAGGTCATTGCAAAAGACCCTATGGGTCAAGGACCTTTTGTTTAAGAGTTTTGCCTAAAAATGGCTTTTTAAAAACCATCGATGGGAGTTATGTCCCTTACATGATGGTAAAATCAATATAGTCATAATGTAAAAAAGTTGCCCCTTGAAGTACCAAGCATTTTTCACTGCTTAATTTTTTTGTATCTATAACTGTTCAAGAGTTATAGGGAAATCAAAGACATATGAAAATCTAAAATATGACCTTGACCTTTGACCTTGACCTAATTTTCTAAGTTAGGAATCAGGGGACTCAAATAAAAACATTCCAGGGTTATACGGTTAACGGTTTATGAGTTAAAAAAACATACCGACAAATTTATTCCGTAAAGATAGATAACTCCTATAAAATTTCTTCGAATCGCTTCGATCCAAATACGCCAAAAATTACTGAGGATGTAACGAACAATTTGTAAAATGAATTTTGTCGATATCTTTTTTTGTTACGAAGGAGATGCGCTAACAAGGAAAACAGTGTTTGGGGAGATAACTCCTACAAAGAAAAGTATTCGTTTACGCAGGGTAAATTTCAAAAGCGCATAAACTGTTCAATATCATATACAAAATATCTAAGCGACATATTGCGAAACAAATGTTTATCGCAAGAACAAAATTAGGCGGAAGAAAAAAAAAAAAAAAAAAAAAAAAATAATCAGAAGAAAAACAATAGGCTTTCCACAGAAAAGTGGAAAGACCTAATAATATGGAAAAAACTGGAGTTGTCGTTCGTTTTACGTTGATAGGATAGATAGCACACAACCTACATTCAGTTGTAAGTGAAGGGTTAAAAAAAAAGGGGGGGGGGGGCAAAAGGGGGTCTCGGGGATTTTTTTTTTTTTTTATTAACGGAACAGAATGGTTTAAAATGTTTTTTACAATATAAATCAATTGCTTTAAAAAAGCAATTGTAGGGGGTCTTTCCCCCTTTAAAATTAATTGAATTGGGGGGGTTGTTTGTTTGTTTGTTTGTTTGTTTGTTTGTTTGTGCGTTTCTGTATGGGGTCTATATTATTGTTACCGGAGAAGTTTCATGTTTAGTTTGGAAAGTTTTTCTTTTATTTTAGGTACAGCGCGCGCGCCACATCACGTGACACGGGTTTATAATAACGAAAAGATAGTCTTTTTATTTCTTTTTAGGTGGGGACGTTAAACAGACAACATCTATAGAGATGGAATGTACACAATGTAATTTCTTTTGTCATTGTAGGAAATTGACATTTTGATGACAGTTCACAAGCAGTGCATGTTTTTGATTTAATTGATCCGGTGTAACTTTAAAACACATTTATTGATTATTTTCTGATAATGTACATTTTTCAGCACCTGTTTGTAACACAGATTAGTATTTCAATCTCGGAGCGGACATTTTATTGTAGGTTTTTACTGAGATTTACGGACCTAGCAAGCGATTTTGACGGCATTGCCATTGCTTTTCTCTAGGAAAAGCTGTGAGAGATATCTGCACCAAGTTTTTTTATAAACTTTTAGTACATGTATGCCCTGCTGACTGCAAATTTTGAGGTCGATTGTACTTGTACTTTCAGAGAACATGTGGATTTTTTTTCAGAAGTGACGTAAGAACAATATTAAATTTCAATTTTTCTTGAATAATTGAGAGTTTGTTCCTTCAATAAACTGTCATGATTAAACAGTCATACAGATTGATTGATTGATTGATTGATTGATTGATTGATTGATTGATTGATTGATTAGTTAGTTGGTTGGTTGGTTAAACACGTTGGATAGGGTCAATTGAAACACGGAAAAAGAAACAAAGAAGATCTTGGACCCTATATTAAACACATGAGACGGAAACATGATTGATTGATCATGATCATGATTGATTAATTAATTGATTAGTTGGTTGGTTGGTTGGTTAAACACGTTGGATAGGGTCAATTGAAACACGGAAAAAGAAACAAAGAAGATCTTGGACCCTATATTAAA
The DNA here is from genome assembly GCF_036588685.1 of Mytilus trossulus. Lineage (NCBI taxonomy): Eukaryota > Metazoa > Mollusca > Bivalvia > Mytilida > Mytilidae > Mytilus > Mytilus trossulus. The sequence goes on along the minus strand of NC_086380.1, from coordinate 42,202,741 downwards.
CACATGAGACGGAAACATGATTGATTGATCATGATCATGATTGATTGATTGATTGATTAGTTGGTTGGTTGGTTGGTTGGTTGGTTGGTTGGTTAAACACGTTGGATAGGGTCAATTTAAACACGGAAAAAGAAACAAAGAAGATCTTGGACCCTTTATTAAACACATGAGACGGAAACATGATTGGTTGATCATGATCATGATTGATTGATTGATTGATTGATTGATTGATTGATTGAGTGATTGATTGGTTGGTTGGTTGGTTGGTTGAACCCTATAAGAAACACATGAGACGGAAACATGATTGATTGATTGATCATGATCATTATTGGTTGATTGATCATGATCATGATTGATTGATTGATTGGTTGGTTGGTTGGTTGGTTGGTTGGTTGGTTGAAATTCAAACACACATAAAACTGTTTAAATAGTGCCAAAACCACATAATTTGATGACCTTGACCTTTGACCTTGTAACCTTCGTCAAGGTCATTGCTCCACAAGGTCATTGCAAAAGACCCTATGGGTCAAGGACCTTTTGTTTAAGAGTTTTGCCTAAAAATGGCTTTTTAAAAACCATCGATGGGAGTTATGTCCCTTACATGATGGTAAAATCAATATAGTCATAATGTAAAAAAGTTGCCCCTTGAAGTACCAAGCATTTTTCACTGCTTAATTTTTTTGTATCTATAACTGTTCAAGAGTTATAGGGAAATCAAAGACATATGAAAATCTAAAATATGACCTTGACCTTTGACCTTGACCTAATTTTCTAAGTTAGGAATCAGGGGACTCAAATAAAAACATTCCAGGGTTATACGGTTAACGGTTTATGAGTTAAAAAAACATACCGACAAATTTATTCCGTAAAGATAGATAACTCCTATAAAATTTCTTCGAATCGCTTCGATCCAAATACGCCAAAAATTACTGAGGATGTAACGAACAATTTGTAAAATGAATTTTGTCGATATCTTTTTTTGTTACGAAGGAGATGCGCTAACAAGGAAAACAGTGTTTGGGGAGATAACTCCTACAAAGAAAAGTATTCGTTTACGCAGGGTAAATTTCAAAAGCGCATAAACTGTTCAATATCATATACAAAATATCTAAGCGACATATTGCGAAACAAATGTTTATCGCAAGAACAAAATTAGGCGGAAGAAAAAAAAAAAAAAAAGAAAAAAAAATAATCAGAAGAAAAACAATAGGCTTTCCACAGAAAAGTGGAAAGACCTAATAATATGGAAAAAACTGGAGTTGTCGTTCGTTTTACGTTGATAGGATAGATAGCACACAACCTACATTCAGTTGTAAGTGAAGGGTTAAAAAAAAAGGGGGGGGGGCAAAAGGGGGTCTCGGGGATTTTTTTTTTTTTTTATTAACGGAACAGAATGGTTTAAAATGTTTTTTACAATATAAATCAATTGCTTTAAAAAAGCAATTGTAGGGGGTCTTTCCCCCTTTAAAATTAATTGAATTGGGGGGGTTGTTTGTTTGTTTGTTTGTTTGTTTGTTTGTTTGTGCGTTTCTGTATGGGGTCTATATTATTGTTACCGGAGAAGTTTCATGTTTAGTTTGGAAAGTTTTTCTTTTATTTTAGGTACAGCGCGCGCGCCACATCACGTGACACGGGTTTATAATAACGAAAAGATAGTCTTTTTATTTCTTTTTAGGTGGGGACGTTAAACAGACAACATCTATAGAGATGGAATGTACACAATGTAATTTCTTTTGTCATTGTAGGAAATTGACATTTTGATGACAGTTCACAAGCAGTGCATGTTTTTGATTTAATTGATCCGGTGTAACTTTAAAACACATTTATTGATTATTTTCTGATAATGTACATTTTTCAGCACCTGTTTGTAACACAGATTAGTATTTCAATCTCGGAGCGGACATTTTATTGTAGGTTTTTACTGAGATTTACGGACCTAGCAAGCGATTTTGACGGCATTGCCATTGCTTTTCTCTAGGAAAAGCTGTGAGAGATATCTGCACCAAGTTTTTTTATAAACTTTTAGTACATGTATGCCCTGCTGACTGCAAATTTTGAGGTCGATTGTACTTGTACTTTCAGAGAACATGTGGATTTTTTTTCAGAAGTGACGTAAGAACAATATTAAATTTCAATTTTTCTTGAATAATTGAGAGTTTGTTCCTTCAATAAACTGTCATGATTAAACAGTCATACAGATTGATTGATTGATTGATTGATTGATTGATTGATTGATTGATTGATTGATTAGTTAGTTGGTTGGTTGGTTAAACACGTTGGATAGGGTCAATTGAAACACGGAAAAAGAAACAAAGAAGATCTTGGACCCTATATTAAACACATGAGACGGAAACATGATTGATTGATCATGATCATGATTGATTAATTAATTGATTAGTTGGTTGGTTGGTTGGTTAAACACGTTGGATAGGGTCAATTGAAACACGGAAAAAGAAACAAAGAAGATCTTGGACCCTATATTAAACACATGAGACGGAAACATGATTGATTGATCATGATCATGATTGATTGATTGATTGATTAGTTGGTTGGTTGGTTGGTTGGTTGGTTGGTTGGTTAAACACGTTGGATAGGGTCAATTTAAACACGGAAAAAGAAACAAAGAAGATCTTGGACCCTTTATTAAACACATGAGACGGAAACATGATTGGTTGATCATGATCATGATTGATTGATTGATTGATTGATTGATTGATTGATTGAGTGATTGATTGGTTGGTTGGTTGGTTGGTTGAACCCTATAAGAAACACATGAGACGGAAACATGATTGATTGATTGATCATGATCATTATTGGTTGATTGATCATGATCATGATTGATTGATTGATTGGTTGGTTGGTTGGTTGGTTGGTTGGTTGGTTGAAATTCAAACACACATAAAACTGTTTAAATAGTGCCAAAACCACATAATTTGATGACCTTGACCTTTGACCTTGTAACCTTCGTCAAGGTCATTGCTCCACAAGGTCATTGCAAAAGACCCTATGGGTCAAGGACCTTTTGTTTAAGAGTTTTGCCTAAAAATGGCTTTTTAAAAACCATCGATGGGAGTTATGTCCCTTACATGATGGTAAAATCAATATAGTCATAATGTAAAAAAGTTGCCCCTTGAAGTACCAAGCATTTTTCACTGCTTAATTTTTTTGTATCTATAACTGTTCAAGAGTTATAGGGAAATCAAAGACATATGAAAATCTAAAATATGACCTTGACCTTTGACCTTGACCTAATTTTCTAAGTTAGGAATCAGGGGACTCAAATAAAAACATTCCAGGGTTATACGGTTAACGGTTTATGAGTTAAAAAAACATACCGACAAATTTATTCCGTAAAGATAGATAACTCCTATAAAATTTCTTCGAATCGCTTCGATCCAAATACGCCAAAAATTACTGAGGATGTAACGAACAATTTGTAAAATGAATTTTGTCGATATCTTTTTTTGTTACGAAGGAGATGCGCTAACAAGGAAAACAGTGTTTGGGGAGATAACTCCTACAAAGAAAAGTATTCGTTTACGCAGGGTAAATTTCAAAAGCGCATAAACTGTTCAATATCATATACAAAATATCTAAGCGACATATTGCGAAACAAATGTTTATCGCAAGAACAAAATTAGGCGGAAGAAAAAAAAAAAAAAAAGAAAAAAAAATAATCAGAAGAAAAACAATAGGCTTTCCACAGAAAAGTGGAAAGACCTAATAATATGGAAAAAACTGGAGTTGTCGTTCGTTTTACGTTGATAGGATAGATAGCACACAACCTACATTCAGTTGTAAGTGAAGGGTTAAAAAAAAAGGGGGGGGGGGCAAAAGGGGGTCTCGGGGATTTTTTTTTTTTTTTATTAACGGAACAGAATGGTTTAAAATGTTTTTTACAATATAAATCAATTGCTTTAAAAAAGCAATTGTAGGGGGTCTTTCCCCCTTTAAAATTAATTGAATTGGGGGGGTTGTTTGTTTGTTTGTTTGTTTGTTTGTTTGTTTGTGCGTTTCTGTATGGGGTCTATATTATTGTTACCGGAGAAGTTTCATGTTTAGTTTGGAAAGTTTTTCTTTTATTTTAGGTACAGCGCGCGCGCCACATCACGTGACACGGGTTTATAATAACGAAAAGATAGTCTTTTTATTTCTTTTTAGGTGGGGACGTTAAACAGACAACATCTATAGAGATGGAATGTACACAATGTAATTTCTTTTGTCATTGTAGGAAATTGACATTTTGATGACAGTTCACAAGCAGTGCATGTTTTTGATTTAATTGATCCGGTGTAACTTTAAAACACATTTATTGATTATTTTCTGATAATGTACATTTTTCAGCACCTGTTTGTAACACAGATTAGTATTTCAATCTCGGAGCGGACATTTTATTGTAGGTTTTTACTGAGATTTACGGACCTAGCAAGCGATTTTGACGGCATTGCCATTGCTTTTCTCTAGGAAAAGCTGTGAGAGATATCTGCACCAAGTTTTTTTATAAACTTTTAGTACATGTATGCCCTGCTGACTGCAAATTTTGAGGTCGATTGTACTTGTACTTTCAGAGAACATGTGGATTTTTTTTCAGAAGTGACGTAAGAACAATATTAAATTTCAATTTTTCTTGAATAATTGAGAGTTTGTTCCTTCAATAAACTGTCATGATTAAACAGTCATACAGATTGATTGATTGATTGATTGATTGATTGATTGATTGATTGATTGATTGATTAGTTAGTTGGTTGGTTGGTTAAACACGTTGGATAGGGTCAATTGAAACACGGAAAAAGAAACAAAGAAGATCTTGGACCCTATATTAAACACATGAGACGGAAACATGATTGATTGATCATGATCATGATTGATTAATTAATTGATTAGTTGGTTGGTTGGTTGGTTAAACACGTTGGATAGGGTCAATTGAAACACGGAAAAAGAAACAAAGAAGATCTTGGACCCTATATTAAACACATGAGACGGAAACATGATTGATTGATCATGATCATGATTGATTGATTGATTGATTAGTTGGTTGGTTGGTTGGTTGGTTGGTTGGTTGGTTAAACACGTTGGATAGGGTCAATTTAAACACGGAAAAAGAAACAAAGAAGATCTTGGACCCTTTATTAAACACATGAGACGGAAACATGATTGGTTGATCATGATCATGATTGATTGATTGATTGATTGATTGATTGATTGATTGAGTGATTGATTGGTTGGTTGGTTGGTTGGTTGGTTGGTTGGTTGGTTGGTTGGTTGAACCCTATAAGAAACACATGAGACGGAAACATGATTGATTGATTGATCATGATCATTATTGGTTGATTGATCATGATCATGATTGATTGATTGATTGGTTGGTTGGTTGGTTGGTTGGTTGGTTGGTTGAAATTCAAACACACATAAAACTGTTTAAATAGTGCCAAAACCACATAATTTGATGACCTTGACCTTTGACCTTGTAACCTTCGTCAAGGTCATTGCTCCACAAGGTCATTGCAAAAGACCCTATGGGTCAAGGACCTTTTGTTTAAGAGTTTTGCCTAAAAATGGCTTTTTAAAAACCATCGATGGGAGTTATGTCCCTTACATGATGGTAAAATCAATATAGTCATAATGTAAAAAAGTTGCCCCTTGAAGTACCAAGCATTTTTCACTGCTTAATTTTTTTGTATCTATAACTGTTCAAGAGTTATAGGGAAATCAAAGACATATGAAAATCTAAAATATGACCTTGACCTTTGACCTTGACCTAATTTTCTAAGTTAGGAATCAGGGGACTCAAATAAAAACATTCCAGGGTTATACGGTTAACGGTTTATGAGTTAAAAAAACATACCGACAAATTTATTCCGTAAAGATAGATAACTCCTATAAAATTTCTTCGAATCGCTTCGATCCAAATACGCCAAAAATTACTGAGGATGTAACGAACAATTTGTAAAATGAATTTTGTCGATATCTTTTTTTGTTACGAAGGAGATGCGCTAACAAGGAAAACAGTGTTTGGGGAGATAACTCCTACAAAGAAAAGTATTCGTTTACGCAGGGTAAATTTCAAAAGCGCATAAACTGTTCAATATCATATACAAAATATCTAAGCGACATATTGCGAAACAAATGTTTATCGCAAGAACAAAATTAGGCGGAAGAAAAAAAAAAAAAAAAAAAAAAAAATAATCAGAAGAAAAACAATAGGCTTTCCACAGAAAAGTGGAAAGACCTAATAATATGGAAAAAACTGGAGTTGTCGTTCGTTTTACGTTGATAGGATAGATAGCACACAACCTACATTCAGTTGTAAGTGAAGGGTTAAAAAAAAAAGGGGGGGGGGCAAAAGGGGGTCTCGGGGATTTTTTTTTTTTTTTATTAACGGAACAGAATGGTTTAAAATGTTTTTTACAATATAAATCAATTGCTTTAAAAAAGCAATTGTAGGGGGTCTTTCCCCCTTTAAAATTAATTGAATTGGGGGGGTTGTTTGTTTGTTTGTTTGTTTGTTTGTTTGTTTGTGCGTTTCTGTATGGGGTCTATATTATTGTTACCGGAGAAGTTTCATGTTTAGTTTGGAAAGTTTTTCTTTTATTTTAGGTACAGCGCGCGCGCCACATCACGTGACACGGGTTTATAATAACGAAAAGATAGTCTTTTTATTTCTTTTTAGGTGGGGACGTTAAACAGACAACATCTATAGAGATGGAATGTACACAATGTAATTTCTTTTGTCATTGTAGGAAATTGACATTTTGATGACAGTTCACAAGCAGTGCATGTTTTTGATTTAATTGATCCGGTGTAACTTTAAAACACATTTATTGATTATTTTCTGATAATGTACATTTTTCAGCACCTGTTTGTAACACAGATTAGTATTTCAATCTCGGAGCGGACATTTTATTGTAGGTTTTTACTGAGATTTACGGACCTAGCAAGCGATTTTGACGGCATTGCCATTGCTTTTCTCTAGGAAAAGCTGTGAGAGATATCTGCACCAAGTTTTTTTATAAACTTTTAGTACATGTATGCCCTGCTGACTGCAAATTTTGAGGTCGATTGTACTTGTACTTTCAGAGAACATGTGGATTTTTTTTCAGAAGTGACGTAAGAACAATATTAAATTTCAATTTTTCTTGAATAATTGAGAGTTTGTTCCTTCAATAAACTGTCATGATTAAACAGTCATACAGATTGATTGATTGATTGATTGATTGATTGATTGATTGATTGATTGATTGATTAGTTAGTTGGTTGGTTGGTTAAACACGTTGGATAGGGTCAATTGAAACACGGAAAAAGAAACAAAGAAGATCTTGGACCCTATATTAAACACATGAGACGGAAACATGATTGATTGATCATGATCATGATTGATTAATTAATTGATTAGTTGGTTGGTTGGTTGGTTAAACACGTTGGATAGGGTCAATTGAAACACGGAAAAAGAAACAAAGAAGATCTTGGACCCTATATTAAACACATGAGACGGAAACATGATTGATTGATCATGATCATGATTGATTGATTGATTGATTAGTTGGTTGGTTGGTTGGTTGGTTGGTTGGTTGGTTAAACACGTTGGATAGGGTCAATTTAAACACGGAAAAAGAAACAAAGAAGATCTTGGACCCTTTATTAAACACATGAGACGGAAACATGATTGGTTGATCATGATCATGATTGATTGATTGATTGATTGATTGATTGATTGATTGAGTGATTGATTGGTTGGTTGGTTGGTTGGTTGGTTGGTTGGTTGGTTGGTTGGTTGAACCCTATAAGAAACACATGAGACGGAAACATGATTGATTGATTGATCATGATCATTATTGGTTGATTGATCATGATCATGATTGATTGATTGATTGGTTGGTTGGTTGGTTGGTTGGTTGGTTGGTTGAAATTCAAACACACATAAAACTGTTTAAATAGTGCCAAAACCACATAATTTGATGACCTTGACCTTTGACCTTGTAACCTTCGTCAAGGTCATTGCTCCACAAGGTCATTGCAAAAGACCCTATGGGTCAAGGACCTTTTGTTTAAGAGTTTTGCCTAAAAATGGCTTTTTAAAAACCATCGATGGGAGTTATGTCCCTTACATGATGGTAAAATCAATATAGTCATAATGTAAAAAAGTTGCCCCTTGAAGTACCAAGCATTTTTCACTGCTTAATTTTTTTGTATCTATAACTGTTCAAGAGTTATAGGGAAATCAAAGACATATGAAAATCTAAAATATGACCTTGACCTTTGACCTTGACCTAATTTTCTAAGTTAGGAATCAGGGGACTCAAATAAAAACATTCCAGGGTTATACGGTTAACGGTTTATGAGTTAAAAAAACATACCGACAAATTTATTCCGTAAAGATAGATAACTCCTATAAAATTTCTTCGAATCGCTTCGATCCAAATACGCCAAAAATTACTGAGGATGTAACGAACAATTTGTAAAATGAATTTTGTCGATATCTTTTTTTGTTACGAAGGAGATGCGCTAACAAGGAAAACAGTGTTTGGGGAGATAACTCCTACAAAGAAAAGTATTCGTTTACGCAGGGTAAATTTCAAAAGCGCATAAACTGTTCAATATCATATACAAAATATCTAAGCGACATATTGCGAAACAAATGTTTATCGCAAGAACAAAATTAGGCGGAAGAAAAAAAAAAAAAAAAGAAAAAAAAATAATCAGAAGAAAAACAATAGGCTTTCCACAGAAAAGTGGAAAGACCTAATAATATGGAAAAAACTGGAGTTGTCGTTCGTTTTACGTTGATAGGATAGATAGCACACAACCTACATTCAGTTGTAAGTGAAGGGTTAAAAAAAAAGGGGGGGGGGGGGCAAAAGGGGGTCTCGGGGATTTTTTTTTTTTTTTATTAACGGAACAGAATGGTTTAAAATGTTTTTTACAATATAAATCAATTGCTTTAAAAAAGCAATTGTAGGGGGTCTTTCCCCCTTTAAAATTAATTGAATTGGGGGGGTTGTTTGTTTGTTTGTTTGTTTGTTTGTTTGTTTGTGCGTTTCTGTATGGGGTCTATATTATTGTTACCGGAGAAGTTTCATGTTTAGTTTGGAAAGTTTTTCTTTTATTTTAGGTACAGCGCGCGCGCCACATCACGTGACACGGGTTTATAATAACGAAAAGATAGTCTTTTTATTTCTTTTTAGGTGGGGACGTTAAACAGACAACATCTATAGAGATGGAATGTACACAATGTAATTTCTTTTGTCATTGTAGGAAATTGACATTTTGATGACAGTTCACAAGCAGTGCATGTTTTTGATTTAATTGATCCGGTGTAACTTTAAAACACATTTATTGATTATTTTCTGATAATGTACATTTTTCAGCACCTGTTTGTAACACAGATTAGTATTTCAATCTCGGAGCGGACATTTTATTGTAGGTTTTTACTGAGATTTACGGACCTAGCAAGCGATTTTGACGGCATTGCCATTGCTTTTCTCTAGGAAAAGCTGTGAGAGATATCTGCACCAAGTTTTTTTATAAACTTTTAGTACATGTATGCCCTGCTGACTGCAAATTTTGAGGTCGATTGTACTTGTACTTTCAGAGAACATGTGGATTTTTTTTCAGAAGTGACGTAAGAACAATATTAAATTTCAATTTTTCTTGAATAATTGAGAGTTTGTTCCTTCAATAAACTGTCATGATTAAACAGTCATACAGATTGATTGATTGATTGATTGATTGATTGATTGATTGATTGATTGATTGATTAGTTAGTTGGTTGGTTGGTTAAACACGTTGGATAGGGTCAATTGAAACACGGAAAAAGAAACAAAGAAGATCTTGGACCCTATATTAAACACATGAGACGGAAACATGATTGATTGATCATGATCATGATTGATTAATTAATTGATTAGTTGGTTGGTTGGTTGGTTAAACACGTTGGATAGGGTCAATTGAAACACGGAAAAAGAAACAAAGAAGATCTTGGACCCTATATTAAACACATGAGACGGAAACATGATTGATTGATCATGATCATGATTGATTGATTGATTGATTAGTTGGTTGGTTGGTTGGTTGGTTGGTTGGTTGGTTAAACACGTTGGATAGGGTCAATTTAAACACGGAAAAAGAAACAAAGAAGATCTTGGACCCTTTATTAAACACATGAGACGGAAACATGATTGGTTGATCATGATCATGATTGATTGATTGATTGATTGATTGATTGATTGATTGAGTGATTGATTGGTTGGTTGGTTGGTTGGTTGGTTGGTTGGTTGGTTGGTTGGTTGAACCCTATAAGAAACACATGAGACGGAAACATGATTGATTGATTGATCATGATCATTATTGGTTGATTGATCATGATCATGATTGATTGATTGATTGGTTGGTTGGTTGGTTGGTTGGTTGGTTGGTTGAAATTCAAACACACATAAAACTGTTTAAATAGTGCCAAAACCACATAATTTGATGACCTTGACCTTTGACCTTGTAACCTTCGTCAAGGTCATTGCTCCACAAGGTCATTGCAAAAGACCCTATGGGTCAAGGACCTTTTGTTTAAGAGTTTTGCCTAAAAATGGCTTTTTAAAAACCATCGATGGGAGTTATGTCCCTTACATGATGGTAAAATCAATATAGTCATAATGTAAAAAAGTTGCCCCTTGAAGTACCAAGCATTTTTCACTGCTTAATTTTTTTGTATCTATAACTGTTCAAGAGTTATAGGGAAATCAAAGACATATGAAAATCTAAAATATGACCTTGACCTTTGACCTTGACCTAATTTTCTAAGTTAGGAATCAGGGGACTCAAATAAAAACATTCCAGGGTTATACGGTTAACGGTTTATGAGTTAAAAAAACATACCGACAAATTTATTCCGTAAAGATAGATAACTCCTATAAAATTTCTTCGAATCGCTTCGATCCAAATACGCCAAAAATTACTGAGGATGTAACGAACAATTTGTAAAATGAATTTTGTCGATATCTTTTTTTGTTACGAAGGAGATGCGCTAACAAGGAAAACAGTGTTTGGGGAGATAACTCCTACAAAGAAAAGTATTCGTTTACGCAGGGTAAATTTCAAAAGCGCATAAACTGTTCAATATCATATACAAAATATCTAAGCGACATATTGCGAAACAAATGTTTATCGCAAGAACAAAATTAGGCGGAAGAAAAAAAAAAAAAAAAGAAAAAAAAATAATCAGAAGAAAAACAATAGGCTTTCCACAGAAAAGTGGAAAGACCTAATAATATGGAAAAAACTGGAGTTGTCGTTCGTTTTACGTTGATAGGATAGATAGCACACAACCTACATTCAGTTGTAAGTGAAGGGTTAAAAAAAAAGGGGGGGGGGGCAAAAGGGGGTCTCGGGGATTTTTTTTTTTTTTTATTAACGGAACAGAATGGTTTAAAATGTTTTTTACAATATAAATCAATTGCTTTAAAAAAGCAATTGTAGGGGGTCTTTCCCCCTTTAAAATTAATTGAATTGGGGGGGTTGTTTGTTTGTTTGTTTGTTTGTTTGTTTGTTTGTGCGTTTCTGTATGGGGTCTATATTATTGTTACCGGAGAAGTTTCATGTTTAGTTTGGAAAGTTTTTCTTTTATTTTAGGTACAGCGCGCGCGCCACATCACGTGACACGGGTTTATAATAACGAAAAGATAGTCTTTTTATTTCTTTTTAGGTGGGGACGTTAAACAGACAACATCTATAGAGATGGAATGTACACAATGTAATTTCTTTTGTCATTGTAGGAAATTGACATTTTGATGACAGTTCACAAGCAGTGCATGTTTTTGATTTAATTGATCCGGTGTAACTTTAAAACACATTTATTGATTATTTTCTGATAATGTACATTTTTCAGCACCTGTTTGTAACACAGATTAGTATTTCAATCTCGGAGCGGACATTTTATTGTAGGTTTTTACTGAGATTTACGGACCTAGCAAGCGATTTTGACGGCATTGCCATTGCTTTTCTCTAGGAAAAGCTGTGAGAGATATCTGCACCAAGTTTTTTTATAAACTTTTAGTACATGTATGCCCTGCTGACTGCAAATTTTGAGGTCGATTGTACTTGTACTTTCAGAGAACATGTGGATTTTTTTTCAGAAGTGACGTAAGAACAATATTAAATTTCAATTTTTCTTGAATAATTGAGAGTTTGTTCCTTCAATAAACTGTCATGATTAAACAGTCATACAGATTGATTGATTGATTGATTGATTGATTGATTGATTGATTGATTGATTGATTAGTTAGTTGGTTGGTTGGTTAAACACGTTGGATAGGGTCAATTGAAACACGGAAAAAGAAACAAAGAAGATCTTGGACCCTATATTAAACACATGAGACGGAAACATGATTGATTGATCATGATCATGATTGATTAATTAATTGATTAGTTGGTTGGTTGGTTGGTTAAACACGTTGGATAGGGTCAATTGAAACACGGAAAAAGAAACAAAGAAGATCTTGGACCCTATATTAAACACATGAGACGGAAACATGATTGATTGATCATGATCATGATTGATTGATTGATTGATTAGTTGGTTGGTTGGTTGGTTGGTTGGTTGGTTGGTTAAACACGTTGGATAGGGTCAATTTAAACACGGAAAAAGAAACAAAGAAGATCTTGGACCCTTTATTAAACACATGAGACGGAAACATGATTGGTTGATCATGATCATGATTGATTGATTGATTGATTGATTGATTGATTGATTGAGTGATTGATTGGTTGGTTGGTTGGTTGGTTGGTTGGTTGGTTGGTTGGTTGGTTGAACCCTATAAGAAACACATGAGACGGAAACATGATTGATTGATTGATCATGATCATTATTGGTTGATTGATCATGATCATGATTGATTGATTGATTGGTTGGTTGGTTGGTTGGTTGGTTGGTTGGTTGAAATTCAAACACACATAAAACTGTTTAAATAGTGCCAAAACCACATAATTTGATGACCTTGACCTTTGACCTTGTAACCTTCGTCAAGGTCATTGCTCCACAAGGTCATTGCAAAAGACCCTATGGGTCAAGGACCTTTTGTTTAAGAGTTTTGCCTAAAAATGGCTTTTTAAAAACCATCGATGGGAGTTATGTCCCTTACATGATGGTAAAATCAATATAGTCATAATGTAAAAAAGTTGCCCCTTGAAGTACCAAGCATTTTTCACTGCTTAATTTTTTTGTATCTATAACTGTTCAAGAGTTATAGGGAAATCAAAGACATATGAAAATCTAAAATATGACCTTGACCTTTGACCTTGACCTAATTTTCTAAGTTAGGAATCAGGGGACTCAAATAAAAACATTCCAGGGTTATACGGTTAACGGTTTATGAGTTAAAAAAACATACCGACAAATTTATTCCGTAAAGATAGATAACTCCTATAAAATTTCTTCGAATCGCTTCGATCCAAATACGCCAAAAATTACTGAGGATGTAACGAACAATTTGTAAAATGAATTTTGTCGATATCTTTTTTTGTTACGAAGGAGATGCGCTAACAAGGAAAACAGTGTTTGGGGAGATAACTCCTACAAAGAAAAGTATTCGTTTACGCAGGGTAAATTTCAAAAGCGCATAAACTGTTCAATATCATATACAAAATATCTAAGCGACATATTGCGAAACAAATGTTTATCGCAAGAACAAAATTAGGCGGAAGAAAAAAAAAAAAAAAAGAAAAAAAAATAATCAGAAGAAAAACAATAGGCTTTCCACAGAAAAGTGGAAAGACCTAATAATATGGAAAAAACTGGAGTTGTCGTTCGTTTTACGTTGATAGGATAGATAGCACACAACCTACATTCAGTTGTAAGTGAAGGGTTAAAAAAAAAGGGGGGGGGGGCAAAAGGGGGTCTCGGGGATTTTTTTTTTTTTTTATTAACGGAACAGAATGGTTTAAAATGTTTTTTACAATATAAATCAATTGCTTTAAAAAAGCAATTGTAGGGGGTCTTTCCCCCTTTAAAATTAATTGAATTGGGGGGGTTGTTTGTTTGTTTGTTTGTTTGTTTGTTTGTTTGTGCGTTTCTGTATGGGGTCTATATTATTGTTACCGGAGAAGTTTCATGTTTAGTTTGGAAAGTTTTTCTTTTATTTTAGGTACAGCGCGCGCGCCACATCACGTGACACGGGTTTATAATAACGAAAAGATAGTCTTTTTATTTCTTTTTAGGTGGGGACGTTAAACAGACAACATCTATAGAGATGGAATGTACACAATGTAATTTCTTTTGTCATTGTAGGAAATTGACATTTTGATGACAGTTCACAAGCAGTGCATGTTTTTGATTTAATTGATCCGGTGTAACTTTAAAACACATTTATTGATTATTTTCTGATAATGTACATTTTTCAGCACCTGTTTGTAACACAGATTAGTATTTCAATCTCGGAGCGGACATTTTATTGTAGGTTTTTACTGAGATTTACGGACCTAGCAAGCGATTTTGACGGCATTGCCATTGCTTTTCTCTAGGAAAAGCTGTGAGAGATATCTGCACCAAGTTTTTTTATAAACTTTTAGTACATGTATGCCCTGCTGACTGCAAATTTTGAGGTCGATTGTACTTGTACTTTCAGAGAACATGTGGATTTTTTTTCAGAAGTGACGTAAGAACAATATTAAATTTCAATTTTTCTTGAATAATTGAGAGTTTGTTCCTTCAATAAACTGTCATGATTAAACAGTCATACAGATTGATTGATTGATTGATTGATTGATTGATTGATTGATTGATTGATTGATTAGTTAGTTGGTTGGTTGGTTAAACACGTTGGATAGGGTCAATTGAAACACGGAAAAAGAAACAAAGAAGATCTTGGACCCTATATTAAACACATGAGACGGAAACATGATTGATTGATCATGATCATGATTGATTAATTAATTGATTAGTTGGTTGGTTGGTTGGTTAAACACGTTGGATAGGGTCAATTGAAACACGGAAAAAGAAACAAAGAAGATCTTGGACCCTATATTAAACACATGAGACGGAAACATGATTGATTGATCATGATCATGATTGATTGATTGATTGATTAGTTGGTTGGTTGGTTGGTTGGTTGGTTGGTTGGTTAAACACGTTGGATAGGGTCAATTTAAACACGGAAAAAGAAACAAAGAAGATCTTGGACCCTTTATTAAACACATGAGACGGAAACATGATTGGTTGATCATGATCATGATTGATTGATTGATTGATTGATTGATTGATTGATTGAGTGAGTGATTGATTGGTTGGTTGGTTGGTTGGTTGGTTGGTTGGTTGGTTGGTTGGTTGAACCCTATAAGAAACACATGAGACGGAAACATGATTGATTGATTGATCATGATCATTATTGGTTGATTGATCATGATCATGATTGATTGATTGATTGGTTGGTTGGTTGGTTGGTTGGTTGGTTGGTTGAAATTCAAACACACATAAAACTGTTTAAATAGTGCCAAAACCACATAATTTGATGACCTTGACCTTTGACCTTGTAACCTTCGTCAAGGTCATTGCTCCACAAGGTCATTGCAAAAGACCCTATGGGTCAAGGACCTTTTGTTTAAGAGTTTTGCCTAAAAATGGCTTTTTAAAAACCATCGATGGGAGTTATGTCCCTTACATGATGGTAAAATCAATATAGTCATAATGTAAAAAAGTTGCCCCTTGAAGTACCAAGCATTTTTCACTGCTTAATTTTTTTGTATCTATAACTGTTCAAGAGTTATAGGGAAATCAAAGACATATGAAAATCTAAAATATGACCTTGACCTTTGACCTTGACCTAATTTTCTAAGTTAGGAATCAGGGGACTCAAATAAAAACATTCCAGGGTTATACGGTTAACGGTTTATGAGTTAAAAAAACATACCGACAAATTTATTCCGTAAAGATAGATAACTCCTATAAAATTTCTTCGAATCGCTTCGATCCAAATACGCCAAAAATTACTGAGGATGTAACGAACAATTTGTAAAATGAATTTTGTCGATATCTTTTTTTGTTACGAAGGAGATGCGCTAACAAGGAAAACAGTGTTTGGGGAGATAACTCCTACAAAGAAAAGTATTCGTTTACGCAGGGTAAATTTCAAAAGCGCATAAACTGTTCAATATCATATACAAAATATCTAAGCGACATATTGCGAAACAAATGTTTATCGCAAGAACAAAATTAGGCGGAAGAAAAAAAAAAAAAAAAGAAAAAAAAATAATCAGAAGAAAAACAATAGGCTTTCCACAGAAAAGTGGAAAGACCTAATAATATGGAAAAAACTGGAGTTGTCGTTCGTTTTACGTTGATAGGATAGATAGCACACAACCTACATTCAGTTGTAAGTGAAGGGTTAAAAAAAAAGGGGGGGGGGCAAAAGGGGGTCTCGGGGATTTTTTTTTTTTTTTATTAACGGAACAGAATGGTTTAAAATGTTTTTTACAATATAAATCAATTGCTTTAAAAAAGCAATTGTAGGGGGTCTTTCCCCCTTTAAAATTAATTGAATTGGGGGGGTTGTTTGTTTGTTTGTTTGTTTGTTTGTTTGTTTGTGCGTTTCTGTATGGGGTCTATATTATTGTTACCGGAGAAGTTTCATGTTTAGTTTGGAAAGTTTTTCTTTTATTTTAGGTACAGCGCGCGCGCCACATCACGTGACACGGGTTTATAATAACGAAAAGATAGTCTTTTTATTTCTTTTTAGGTGGGGACGTTAAACAGACAACATCTATAGAGATGGAATGTACACAATGTAATTTCTTTTGTCATTGTAGGAAATTGACATTTTGATGACAGTTCACAAGCAGTGCATGTTTTTGATTTAATTGATCCGGTGTAACTTTAAAACACATTTATTGATTATTTTCTGATAATGTACATTTTTCAGCACCTGTTTGTAACACAGATTAGTATTTCAATCTCGGAGCGGACATTTTATTGTAGGTTTTTACTGAGATTTACGGACCTAGCAAGCGATTTTGACGGCATTGCCATTGCTTTTCTCTAGGAAAAGCTGTGAGAGATATCTGCACCAAGTTTTTTTATAAACTTTTAGTACATGTATGCCCTGCTGACTGCAAATTTTGAGGTCGATTGTACTTGTACTTTCAGAGAACATGTGGATTTTTTTTCAGAAGTGACGTAAGAACAATATTAAATTTCAATTTTTCTTGAATAATTGAGAGTTTGTTCCTTCAATAAACTGTCATGATTAAACAGTCATACAGATTGATTGATTGATTGATTGATTGATTGATTGATTGATTGATTGATTGATTAGTTAGTTGGTTGGTTGGTTAAACACGTTGGATAGGGTCAATTGAAACACGGAAAAAGAAACAAAGAAGATCTTGGACCCTATATTAAACACATGAGACGGAAACATGATTGATTGATCATGATCATGATTGATTAATTAATTGATTAGTTGGTTGGTTGGTTGGTTAAACACGTTGGATAGGGTCAATTGAAACACGGAAAAAGAAACAAAGAAGATCTTGGACCCTATATTAAACACATGAGACGGAAACATGATTGATTGATCATGATCATGATTGATTGATTGATTGATTAGTTGGTTGGTTGGTTGGTTGGTTGGTTGGTTGGTTAAACACGTTGGATAGGGTCAATTTAAACACGGAAAAAGAAACAAAGAAGATCTTGGACCCTTTATTAAACACATGAGACGGAAACATGATTGGTTGATCATGATCATGATTGATTGATTGATTGATTGATTGATTGATTGATTGAGTGAGTGATTGATTGGTTGGTTGGTTGGTTGGTTGGTTGGTTGGTTGGTTGGTTGGTTGAACCCTATAAGAAACACATGAGACGGAAACATGATTGATTGATTGATCATGATCATTATTGGTTGATTGATCATGATCATGATTGATTGATTGATTGGTTGGTTGGTTGGTTGGTTGGTTGGTTGGTTGAAATTCAAACACACATAAAACTGTTTAAATAGTGCCAAAACCACATAATTTGATGACCTTGACCTTTGATCTTGTAACCTTCGTCAAGGTCATTGCTCCACAAGGTCATTGCAAAAGACCCTATGGGTCAAGGACCTTTTGTTTAAGAGTTTTGCCTAAAAATGGCTTTTTAAAAACCATCGATGGGAGTTATGTCCCTTACATGATGGTAAAATCAATATAGTCATAATGTAAAAAAGTTGCCCCTTGAAGTACCAAGCATTTTTCACTGCTTAATTTTTTTGTATCTATAACTGTTCAAGAGTTATAGGGAAATCAAAGACATATGAAAATCTAAAATATGACCTTGACCTTTGACCTTGACCTAATTTTCTAAGTTAGGAATCAGGGGACTCAAATAAAAACATTCCAGGGTTATACGGTTAACGGTTTATGAGTTAAAAAAACATACCGACAAATTTATTCCGTAAAGATAGATAACTCCTATAAAATTTCTTCGAATCGCTTCGATCCAAATACGCCAAAAATTACTGAGGATGTAACGAACAATTTGTAAAATGAATTTTGTCGATATCTTTTTTTGTTACGAAGGAGATGCGCTAACAAGGAAAACAGTGTTTGGGGAGATAACTCCTACAAAGAAAAGTATTCGTTTACGCAGGGTAAATTTCAAAAGCGCATAAACTGTTCAATATCATATACAAAATATCTAAGCGACATATTGCGAAACAAATGTTTATCGCAAGAACAAAATTAGGCGGAAGAAAAAAAAAAAAAAAAGAAAAAAAAATAATCAGAAGAAAAACAATAGGCTTTCCACAGAAAAGTGGAAAGACCTAATAATATGGAAAAAACTGGAGTTGTCGTTCGTTTTACGTTGATAGGATAGATAGCACACAACCTACATTCAGTTGTAAGTGAAGGGTTAAAAAAAAAGGGGGGGGGGGCAAAAGGGGGTCTCGGGGATTTTTTTTTTTTTTTATTAACGGAACAGAATGGTTTAAAATGTTTTTTACAATATAAATCAATTGCTTTAAAAAAGCAATTGTAGGGGGTCTTTCCCCCTTTAAAATTAATTGAATTGGGGGGGTTGTTTGTTTGTTTGTTTGTTTGTTTGTTTGTTTGTTTGTGCGTTTCTGTATGGGGTCTATATTATTGTTACCGGAGAAGTTTCATGTTTAGTTTGGAAAGTTTTTCTTTTATTTTAGGTACAGCGCGCGCGCCACATCACGTGACACGGGTTTATAATAACGAAAAGATAGTCTTTTTATTTCTTTTTAGGTGGGGACGTTAAACAGACAACATCTATAGAGATGGAATGTACACAATGTAATTTCTTTTGTCATTGTAGGAAATTGACATTTTGATGACAGTTCACAAGCAGTGCATGTTTTTGATTTAATTGATCCGGTGTAACTTTAAAACACATTTATTGATTATTTTCTGATAATGTACATTTTTCAGCACCTGTTTGTAACACAGATTAGTATTTCAATCTCGGAGCGGACATTTTATTGTAGGTTTTTACTGAGATTTACGGACCTAGCAAGCGATTTTGACGGCATTGCCATTGCTTTTCTCTAGGAAAAGCTGTGAGAGATATCTGCACCAAGTTTTTTTATAAACTTTTAGTACATGTATGCCCTGCTGACTGCAAATTTTGAGGTCGATTGTACTTGTACTTTCAGAGAACATGTGGATTTTTTTTCAGAAGTGACGTAAGAACAATATTAAATTTCAATTTTTCTTGAATAATTGAGAGTTTGTTCCTTCAATAAACTGTCATGATTAAACAGTCATACAGATTGATTGATTGATTGATTGATTGATTGATTGATTGATTGATTGATTGATTAGTTAGTTGGTTGGTTGGTTAAACACGTTGGATAGGGTCAATTGAAACACGGAAAAAGAAACAAAGAAGATCTTGGACCCTATATTAAACACATGAGACGGAAACATGATTGATTGATCATGATCATGATTGATTAATTAATTGATTAGTTGGTTGGTTGGTTGGTTAAACACGTTGGATAGGGTCAATTGAAACACGGAAAAAGAAACAAAGAAGATCTTGGACCCTATATTAAACACATGAGACGGAAACATGATTGATTGATCATGATCATGATTGATTGATTGATTGATTAGTTGGTTGGTTGGTTGGTTGGTTGGTTGGTTGGTTAAACACGTTGGATAGGGTCAATTTAAACACGGAAAAAGAAACAAAGAAGATCTTGGACCCTTTATTAAACACATGAGACGGAAACATGATTGGTTGATCATGATCATGATTGATTGATTGATTGATTGATTGATTGATTGATTGAGTGAGTGATTGATTGGTTGGTTGGTTGGTTGGTTGGTTGGTTGGTTGGTTGGTTGGTTGAACCCTATAAGAAACACATGAGACGGAAACATGATTGATTGATTGATCATGATCATTATTGGTTGATTGATCATGATCATGATTGATTGATTGATTGGTTGGTTGGTTGGTTGGTTGGTTGGTTGGTTGAAATTCAAACACACATAAAACTGTTTAAATAGTGCCAAAACCACATAATTTGATGACCTTGACCTTTGACCTTGTAACCTTCGTCAAGGTCATTGCTCCACAAGGTCATTGCAAAAGACCCTATGGGTCAAGGACCTTTTGTTTAAGAGTTTTGCCTAAAAATGGCTTTTTAAAAACCATCGATGGGAGTTATGTCCCTTACATGATGGTAAAATCAATATAGTCATAATGTAAAAAAGTTGCCCCTTGAAGTACCAAGCATTTTTCACTGCTTAATTTTTTTGTATCTATAACTGTTCAAGAGTTATAGGGAAATCAAAGACATATGAAAATCTAAAATATGACCTTGACCTTTGACCTTGACCTAATTTTCTAAGTTAGGAATCAGGGGACTCAAATAAAAACATTCCAGGGTTATACGGTTAACGGTTTATGAGTTAAAAAAACATACCGACAAATTTATTCCGTAAAGATAGATAACTCCTATAAAATTTCTTCGAATCGCTTCGATCCAAATACGCCAAAAATTACTGAGGATGTAACGAACAATTTGTAAAATGAATTTTGTCGATATCTTTTTTTGTTACGAAGGAGATGCGCTAACAAGGAAAACAGTGTTTGGGGAGATAACTCCTACAAAGAAAAGTATTCGTTTACGCAGGGTAAATTTCAAAAGCGCATAAACTGTTCAATATCATATACAAAATATCTAAGCGACATATTGCGAAACAAATGTTTATCGCAAGAACAAAATTAGGCGGAAGAAAAAAAAAAAAAAAAGAAAAAAAAAGAATCAGAAGAAAAACAATAGGCTTTCCACAGAAAAGTGGAAAGACCTAATAATATGGAAAAAACTGGAGTTGTCGTTCGTTTTACGTTGATAGGATAGATAGCACACAACCTACATTCAGTTGTAAGTGAAGGGTTAAAAAAAAAGGGGGGGGGGGGGCAAAAGGGGGTCTCGGGGATTTTTTTTTTTTTTTATTAACGGAACAGAATGGTTTAAAATGTTTTTTACAATATAAATCAATTGCTTTAAAAAAGCAATTGTAGGGGGTCTTTCCCCCTTTAAAATTAATTGAATTGGGGGGGTTGTTTGTTTGTTTGTTTGTTTGTTTGTTTGTTTGTGCGTTTCTGTATGGGGTCTATATTATTGTTACCGGAGAAGTTTCATGTTTAGTTTGGAAAGTTTTTCTTTTATTTTAGGTACAGCGCGCGCGCCACATCACGTGACACGGGTTTATAATAACGAAAAGATAGTCTTTTTATTTCTTTTTAGGTGGGGACGTTAAACAGACAACATCTATAGAGATGGAATGTACACAATGTAATTTCTTTTGTCATTGTAGGAAATTGACATTTTGATGACAGTTCACAAGCAGTGCATGTTTTTGATTTAATTGATCCGGTGTAACTTTAAAACACATTTATTGATTATTTTCTGATAATGTACATTTTTCAGCACCTGTTTGTAACACAGATTAGTATTTCAATCTCGGAGCGGACATTTTATTGTAGGTTTTTACTGAGATTTACGGACCTAGCAAGCGATTTTGACGGCATTGCCATTGCTTTTCTCTAGGAAAAGCTGTGAGAGATATCTGCACCAAGTTTTTTTATAAACTTTTAGTACATGTATGCCCTGCTGACTGCAAATTTTGAGGTCGATTGTACTTGTACTTTCAGAGAACATGTGGATTTTTTTTCAGAAGTGACGTAAGAACAATATTAAATTTCAATTTTTCTTGAATAATTGAGAGTTTGTTCCTTCAATAAACTGTCATGATTAAACAGTCATACAGATTGATTGATTGATTGATTGATTGATTGATTGATTGATTGATTGATTGATTAGTTAGTTGGTTGGTTGGTTAAACACGTTGGATAGGGTCAATTGAAACACGGAAAAAGAAACAAAGAAGATCTTGGACCCTATATTAAACACATGAGACGGAAACATGATTGATTGATCATGATCATGATTGATTAATTAATTGATTAGTTGGTTGGTTGGTTGGTTAAACACGTTGGATAGGGTCAATTGAAACACGGAAAAAGAAACAAAGAAGATCTTGGACCCTATATTAAACACATGAGACGGAAACATGATTGATTGATCATGATCATGATTGATTGATTGATTGATTAGTTGGTTGGTTGGTTGGTTGGTTGGTTGGTTGGTTAAACACGTTGGATAGGGTCAATTTAAACACGGAAAAAGAAACAAAGAAGATCTTGGACCCTTTATTAAACACATGAGACGGAAACATGATTGGTTGATCATGATCATGATTGATTGATTGATTGATTGATTGATTGATTGATTGAGTGAGTGATTGATTGGTTGGTTGGTTGGTTGGTTGGTTGGTTGGTTGGTTGGTTGGTTGGTTGAACCCTATAAGAAACACATGAGACGGAAACATGATTGATTGATTGATCATGATCATTATTGGTTGATTGATCATGATCATGATTGATTGATTGATTGGTTGGTTGGTTGGTTGGTTGGTTGGTTGGTTGAAATTCAAACACACATAAAACTGTTTAAATAGTGCCAAAACCACATAATTTGATGACCTTGACCTTTGACCTTGTAACCTTCGTCAAGGTCATTGCTCCACAAGGTCATTGCAAAAGACCCTATGGGTCAAGGACCTTTTGTTTAAGAGTTTTGCCTAAAAATGGCTTTTTAAAAACCATCGATGGGAGTTATGTCCCTTACATGATGGTAAAATCAATATAGTCATAATGTAAAAAAGTTGCCCCTTGAAGTACCAAGCATTTTTCACTGCTTAATTTTTTTGTATCTATAACTGTTCAAGAGTTATAGGGAAATCAAAGACATATGAAAATCTAAAATATGACCTTGACCTTTGACCTTGACCTAATTTTCTAAGTTAGGAATCAGGGGACTCAAATAAAAACATTCCAGGGTTATACGGTTAACGGTTTATGAGTTAAAAAAACATACCGACAAATTTATTCCGTAAAGATAGATAACTCCTATAAAATTTCTTCGAATCGCTTCGATCCAAATACGCCAAAAATTACTGAGGATGTAACGAACAATTTGTAAAATGAATTTTGTCGATATCTTTTTTTGTTACGAAGGAGATGCGCTAACAAGGAAAACAGTGTTTGGGGAGATAACTCCTACAAAGAAAAGTATTCGTTTACGCAGGGTAAATTTCAAAAGCGCATAAACTGTTCAATATCATATACAAAATATCTAAGCGACATATTGCGAAACAAATGTTTATCGCAAGAACAAAATTAGGCGGAAGAAAAAAAAAAAAAAAAGAAAAAAAAAGAATCAGAAGAAAAACAATAGGCTTTCCACAGAAAAGTGGAAAGACCTAATAATATGGAAAAAACTGGAGTTGTCGTTCGTTTTACGTTGATAGGATAGATAGCACACAACCTACATTCAGTTGTAAGTGAAGGGTTAAAAAAAAAGGGGGGGGGGGGGCAAAAGGGGGTCTCGGGGATTTTTTTTTTTTTTTATTAACGGAACAGAATGGTTTAAAATGTTTTTTACAATATAAATCAATTGCTTTAAAAAAGCAATTGTAGGGGGTCTTTCCCCCTTTAAAATTAATTGAATTGGGGGGGTTGTTTGTTTGTTTGTTTGTTTGTTTGTTTGTTTGTGCGTTTCTGTATGGGGTCTATATTATTGTTACCGGAGAAGTTTCATGTTTAGTTTGGAAAGTTTTTCTTTTATTTTAGGTACAGCGCGCGCGCCACATCACGTGACACGGGTTTATAATAACGAAAAGATAGTCTTTTTATTTCTTTTTAGGTGGGGACGTTAAACAGACAACATCTATAGAGATGGAATGTACACAATGTAATTTCTTTTGTCATTGTAGGAAATTGACATTTTGATGACAGTTCACAAGCAGTGCATGTTTTTGATTTAATTGATCCGGTGTAACTTTAAAACACATTTATTGATTATTTTCTGATAATGTACATTTTTCAGCACCTGTTTGTAACACAGATTAGTATTTCAATCTCGGAGCGGACATTTTATTGTAGGTTTTTACTGAGATTTACGGACCTAGCAAGCGATTTTGACGGCATTGCCATTGCTTTTCTCTAGGAAAAGCTGTGAGAGATATCTGCACCAAGTTTTTTTATAAACTTTTAGTACATGTATGCCCTGCTGACTGCAAATTTTGAGGTCGATTGTACTTGTACTTTCAGAGAACATGTGGATTTTTTTTCAGAAGTGACGTAAGAACAATATTAAATTTCAATTTTTCTTGAATAATTGAGAGTTTGTTCCTTCAATAAACTGTCATGATTAAACAGTCATACAGATTGATTGATTGATTGATTGATTGATTGATTGATTGATTGATTGATTGATTAGTTAGTTGGTTGGTTGGTTAAACACGTTGGATAGGGTCAATTGAAACACGGAAAAAGAAACAAAGAAGATCTTGGACCCTATATTAAACACATGAGACGGAAACATGATTGATTGATCATGATCATGATTGATTAATTAATTGATTAGTTGGTTGGTTGGTTGGTTAAACACGTTGGATAGGGTCAATTGAAACACGGAAAAAGAAACAAAGAAGATCTTGGACCCTATATTAAACACATGAGACGGAAACATGATTGATTGATCATGATCATGATTGATTGATTGATTGATTAGTTGGTTGGTTGGTTGGTTGGTTGGTTGGTTGGTTAAACACGTTGGATAGGGTCAATTTAAACACGGAAAAAGAAACAAAGAAGATCTTGGACCCTTTATTAAACACATGAGACGGAAACATGATTGGTTGATCATGATCATGATTGATTGATTGATTGATTGATTGATTGATTGATTGAGTGAGTGATTGATTGGTTGGTTGGTTGGTTGGTTGGTTGGTTGGTTGGTTGGTTGGTTGGTTGAACCCTATAAGAAACACATGAGACGGAAACATGATTGATTGATTGATCATGATCATTATTGGTTGATTGATCATGATCATGATTGATTGATTGATTGGTTGGTTGGTTGGTTGGTTGGTTGGTTGGTTGAAATTCAAACACACATAAAACTGTTTAAATAGTGCCAAAACCACATAATTTGATGACCTTGACCTTTGACCTTGTAACCTTCGTCAAGGTCATTGCTCCACAAGGTCATTGCAAAAGACCCTATGGGTCAAGGACCTTTTGTTTAAGAGTTTTGCCTAAAAATGGCTTTTTAAAAACCATCGATGGGAGTTATGTCCCTTACATGATGGTAAAATCAATATAGTCATAATGTAAAAAAGTTGCCCCTTGAAGTACCAAGCATTTTTCACTGCTTAATTTTTTTGTATCTATAACTGTTCAAGAGTTATAGGGAAATCAAAGACATATGAAAATCTAAAATATGACCTTGACCTTTGACCTTGACCTAATTTTCTAAGTTAGGAATCAGGGGACTCAAATAAAAACATTCCAGGGTTATACGGTTAACGGTTTATGAGTTAAAAAAACATACCGACAAATTTATTCCGTAAAGATAGATAACTCCTATAAAATTTCTTCGAATCGCTTCGATCCAAATACGCCAAAAATTACTGAGGATGTAACGAACAATTTGTAAAATGAATTTTGTCGATATCTTTTTTTGTTACGAAGGAGATGCGCTAACAAGGAAAACAGTGTTTGGGGAGATAACTCCTACAAAGAAAAGTATTCGTTTACGCAGGGTAAATTTCAAAAGCGCATAAACTGTTCAATATCATATACAAAATATCTAAGCGACATATTGCGAAACAAATGTTTATCGCAAGAACAAAATTAGGCGGAAGAAAAAAAAAAAAAAAAGAAAAAAAAATAATCAGAAGAAAAACAATAGGCTTTCCACAGAAAAGTGGAAAGACCTAATAATATGGAAAAAACTGGAGTTGTCGTTCGTTTTACGTTGATAGGATAGATAGCACACAACCTACATTCAGTTGTAAGTGAAGGGTTAAAAAAAAAGGGGGGGGGGCAAAAGGGGGTCTCGGGGATTTTTTTTTTTTTTTATTAACGGAACAGAATGGTTTAAAATGTTTTTTACAATATAAATCAATTGCTTTAAAAAAGCAATTGTAGGGGGTCTTTCCCCCTTTAAAATTAATTGAATTGGGGGGGTTGTTTGTTTGTTTGTTTGTTTGTTTGTTTGTTTGTGCGTTTCTGTATGGGGTCTATATTATTGTTACCGGAGAAGTTTCATGTTTAGTTTGGAAAGTTTTTCTTTTATTTTAGGTACAGCGCGCGCGCCACATCACGTGACACGGGTTTATAATAACGAAAAGATAGTCTTTTTATTTCTTTTTAGGTGGGGACGTTAAACAGACAACATCTATAGAGATGGAATGTACACAATGTAATTTCTTTTGTCATTGTAGGAAATTGACATTTTGATGACAGTTCACAAGCAGTGCATGTTTTTGATTTAATTGATCCGGTGTAACTTTAAAACACATTTATTGATTATTTTCTGATAATGTACATTTTTCAGCACCTGTTTGTAACACAGATTAGTATTTCAATCTCGGAGCGGACATTTTATTGTAGGTTTTTACTGAGATTTACGGACCTAGCAAGCGATTTTGACGGCATTGCCATTGCTTTTCTCTAGGAAAAGCTGTGAGAGATATCTGCACCAAGTTTTTTTATAAACTTTTAGTACATGTATGCCCTGCTGACTGCAAATTTTGAGGTCGATTGTACTTGTACTTTCAGAGAACATGTGGATTTTTTTTCAGAAGTGACGTAAGAACAATATTAAATTTCAATTTTTCTTGAATAATTGAGAGTTTGTTCCTTCAATAAACTGTCATGATTAAACAGTCATACAGATTGATTGATTGATTGATTGATTGATTGATTGATTGATTGATTGATTGATTAGTTAGTTGGTTGGTTGGTTAAACACGTTGGATAGGGTCAATTGAAACACGGAAAAAGAAACAAAGAAGATCTTGGACCCTATATTAAACACATGAGACGGAAACATGATTGATTGATCATGATCATGATTGATTAATTAATTGATTAGTTGGTTGGTTGGTTGGTTAAACACGTTGGATAGGGTCAATTGAAACACGGAAAAAGAAACAAAGAAGATCTTGGACCCTATATTAAACACATGAGACGGAAACATGATTGATTGATCATGATCATGATTGATTGATTGATTGATTAGTTGGTTGGTTGGTTGGTTGGTTGGTTGGTTGGTTAAACACGTTGGATAGGGTCAATTTAAACACGGAAAAAGAAACAAAGAAGATCTTGGACCCTTTATTAAACACATGAGACGGAAACATGATTGGTTGATCATGATCATGATTGATTGATTGATTGATTGATTGATTGATTGATTGAGTGAGTGATTGATTGGTTGGTTGGTTGGTTGGTTGGTTGGTTGGTTGGTTGGTTGGTTGAACCCTATAAGAAACACATGAGACGGAAACATGATTGATTGATTGATCATGATCATTATTGGTTGATTGATCATGATCATGATTGATTGATTGATTGGTTGGTTGGTTGGTTGGTTGGTTGGTTGGTTGAAATTCAAACACACATAAAACTGTTTAAATAGTGCCAAAACCACATAATTTGATGACCTTGACCTTTGACCTTGTAACCTTCGTCAAGGTCATTGCTCCACAAGGTCATTGCAAAAGACCCTATGGGTCAAGGACCTTTTGTTTAAGAGTTTTGCCTAAAAATGGCTTTTTAAAAACCATCGATGGGAGTTATGTCCCTTACATGATGGTAAAATCAATATAGTCATAATGTAAAAAAGTTGCCCCTTGAAGTACCAAGCATTTTTCACTGCTTAATTTTTTTGTATCTATAACTGTTCAAGAGTTATAGGGAAATCAAAGACATATGAAAATCTAAAATATGACCTTGACCTTTGACCTTGACCTAATTTTCTAAGTTAGGAATCAGGGGACTCAAATAAAAACATTCCAGGGTTATACGGTTAACGGTTTATGAGTTAAAAAAACATACCGACAAATTTATTCCGTAAAGATAGATAACTCCTATAAAATTTCTTCGAATCGCTTCGATCCAAATACGCCAAAAATTACTGAGGATGTAACGAACAATTTGTAAAATGAATTTTGTCGATATCTTTTTTTGTTACGAAGGAGATGCGCTAACAAGGAAAACAGTGTTTGGGGAGATAACTCCTACAAAGAAAAGTATTCGTTTACGCAGGGTAAATTTCAAAAGCGCATAAACTGTTCAATATCATATACAAAATATCTAAGCGACATATTGCGAAACAAATGTTTATCGCAAGAACAAAATTAGGCGGAAGAAAAAAAAAAAAAAAAAAAAAAAAATAATCAGAAGAAAAACAATAGGCTTTCCACAGAAAAGTGGAAAGACCTAATAATATGGAAAAAACTGGAGTTGTCGTTCGTTTTACGTTGATAGGATAGATAGCACACAACCTACATTCAGTTGTAAGTGAAGGGTTAAAAAAAAAGGGGGGGGGGGGCAAAAGGGGGTCTCGGGGATTTTTTTTTTTTTTTATTAACGGAACAGAATGGTTTAAAATGTTTTTTACAATATAAATCAATTGCTTTAAAAAAGCAATTGTAGGGGGTCTTTCCCCCTTTAAAATTAATTGAATTGGGGGGGTTGTTTGTTTGTTTGTTTGTTTGTTTGTTTGTTTGTGCGTTTCTGTATGGGGTCTATATTATTGTTACCGGAGAAGTTTCATGTTTAGTTTGGAAAGTTTTTCTTTTATTTTAGGTACAGCGCGCGCGCCACATCACGTGACACGGGTTTATAATAACGAAAAGATAGTCTTTTTATTTCTTTTTAGGTGGGGACGTTAAACAGACAACATCTATAGAGATGGAATGTACACAATGTAATTTCTTTTGTCATTGTAGGAAATTGACATTTTGATGACAGTTCACAAGCAGTGCATGTTTTTGATTTAATTGATCCGGTGTAACTTTAAAACACATTTATTGATTATTTTCTGATAATGTACATTTTTCAGCACCTGTTTGTAACACAGATTAGTATTTCAATCTCGGAGCGGACATTTTATTGTAGGTTTTTACTGAGATTTACGGACCTAGCAAGCGATTTTGACGGCATTGCCATTGCTTTTCTCTAGGAAAAGCTGTGAGAGATATCTGCACCAAGTTTTTTTATAAACTTTTAGTACATGTATGCCCTGCTGACTGCAAATTTTGAGGTCGATTGTACTTGTACTTTCAGAGAACATGTGGATTTTTTTTCAGAAGTGACGTAAGAACAATATTAAATTTCAATTTTTCTTGAATAATTGAGAGTTTGTTCCTTCAATAAACTGTCATGATTAAACAGTCATACAGATTGATTGATTGATTGATTGATTGATTGATTGATTGATTGATTGATTGATTGATTAGTTAGTTGGTTGGTTGGTTAAACACGTTGGATAGGGTCAATTGAAACACGGAAAAAGAAACAAAGAAGATCTTGGACCCTATATTAAACACATGAGACGGAAACATGATTGATTGATCATGATCATGATTGATTAATTAATTGATTAGTTGGTTGGTTGGTTGGTTAAACACGTTGGATAGGGTCAATTGAAACACGGAAAAAGAAACAAAGAAGATCTTGGACCCTATATTAAACACATGAGACGGAAACATGATTGATTGATCATGATCATGATTGATTGATTGATTGATTAGTTGGTTGGTTGGTTGGTTGGTTGGTTGGTTGGTTAAACACGTTGGATAGGGTCAATTTAAACACGGAAAAAGAAACAAAGAAGATCTTGGACCCTTTATTAAACACATGAGACGGAAACATGATTGGTTGATCATGATCATGATTGATTGATTGATTGATTGATTGATTGATTGATTGAGTGAGTGATTGATTGGTTGGTTGGTTGGTTGGTTGGTTGGTTGGTTGGTTGGTTGGTTGAACCCTATAAGAAACACATGAGACGGAAACATGATTGATTGATTGATCATGATCATTATTGGTTGATTGATCATGATCATGATTGATTGATTGATTGGTTGGTTGGTTGGTTGGTTGGTTGGTTGGTTGGTTGAAATTCAAACACACATAAAACTGTTTAAATAGTGCCAAAACCACATAATTTGATGACCTTGACCTTTGACCTTGTAACCTTCGTCAAGGTCATTGCTCCACAAGGTCATTGCAAAAGACCCTATGGGTCAAGGACCTTTTGTTTAAGAGTTTTGCCTAAAAATGGCTTTTTAAAAACCATCGATGGGAGTTATGTCCCTTACATGATGGTAAAATCAATATAGTCATAATGTAAAAAAGTTGCCCCTTGAAGTACCAAGCATTTTTCACTGCTTAATTTTTTTGTATCTATAACTGTTCAAGAGTTATAGGGAAATCAAAGACATATGAAAATCTAAAATATGACCTTGACCTTTGACCTTGACCTAATTTTCTAAGTTAGGAATCAGGGGACTCAAATAAAAACATTCCAGGGTTATACGGTTAACGGTTTATGAGTTAAAAAAACATACCGACAAATTTATTCCGTAAAGATAGATAACTCCTATAAAATTTCTTCGAATCGCTTCGATCCAAATACGCCAAAAATTACTGAGGATGTAACGAACAATTTGTAAAATGAATTTTGTCGATATCTTTTTTTGTTACGAAGGAGATGCGCTAACAAGGAAAACA
>NC_086380.1:42150881-42171482 GCF_036588685.1 Mytilus trossulus | reverse complement strand
CATTGTAGGAAATTGACATTTTGATGACAGTTCACAAGCAGTGCATGTTTTTGATTTAATTGATCCGGTGTAACTTTAAAACACATTTATTGATTATTTTCTGATAATGTACATTTTTCAGCACCTGTTTGTAACACAGATTAGTATTTCAATCTCGGAGCGGACATTTTATTGTAGGTTTTTACTGAGATTTACGGACCTAGCAAGCGATTTTGACGGCATTGCCATTGCTTTTCTCTAGGAAAAGCTGTGAGAGATATCTGCACCAAGTTTTTTTATAAACTTTTAGTACATGTATGCCCTGCTGACTGCAAATTTTGAGGTCGATTGTACTTGTACTTTCAGAGAACATGTGGATTTTTTTTCAGAAGTGACGTAAGAACAATATTAAATTTCAATTTTTCTTGAATAATTGAGAGTTTGTTCCTTCAATAAACTGTCATGATTAAACAGTCATACAGATTGATTGATTGATTGATTGATTGATTGATTGATTGATTGATTGATTGATTGATTGATTAGTTGGTTGGTTGGTTAAACACGTTGGATAGGGTCAATTGAAACACGGAAAAAGAAACAAAGAAGATCTTGGACCCTATATTAAACACATGAGACGGAAACATGATTGATTGATCATGATCATGATTGATTAATTAATTGATTAGTTGGTTGGTTGGTTGGTTAAACACGTTGGATAGGGTCAATTGAAACACGGAAAAAGAAACAAAGAAGATCTTGGACCCTATATTAAACACATGAGACGGAAACATGATTGATTGATCATGATCATGATTGATTGATTGATTGATTAGTTGGTTGGTTGGTTGGTTGGTTGGTTGGTTGGTTAAACACGTTGGATAGGGTCAATTTAAACACGGAAAAAGAAACAAAGAAGATCTTGGACCCTTTATTAAACACATGAGACGGAAACATGATTGGTTGATCATGATCATGATTGATTGATTGATTGATTGATTGATTGATTGATTGAGTGAGTGATTGATTGGTTGGTTGGTTGGTTGGTTGGTTGGTTGGTTGGTTGGTTGGTTGGTTGAACCCTATAAGAAACACATGAGACGGAAACATGATTGATTGATTGATCATGATCATTATTGGTTGATTGATCATGATCATGATTGATTGATTGATTGGTTGGTTGGTTGGTTGGTTGGTTGGTTGGTTGAAATTCAAACACACATAAAACTGTTTAAATAGTGCCAAAACCACATAATTTGATGACCTTGACCTTTGACCTTGTAACCTTCGTCAAGGTCATTGCTCCACAAGGTCATTGCAAAAGACCCTATGGGTCAAGGACCTTTTGTTTAAGAGTTTTGCCTAAAAATGGCTTTTTAAAAACCATCGATGGGAGTTATGTCCCTTACATGATGGTAAAATCAATATAGTCATAATGTAAAAAAGTTGCCCCTTGAAGTACCAAGCATTTTTCACTGCTTAATTTTTTTGTATCTATAACTGTTCAAGAGTTATAGGGAAATCAAAGACATATGAAAATCTAAAATATGACCTTGACCTTTGACCTTGACCTAATTTTCTAAGTTAGGAATCAGGGGACTCAAATAAAAACATTCCAGGGTTATACGGTTAACGGTTTATGAGTTAAAAAAACATACCGACAAATTTATTCCGTAAAGATAGATAACTCCTATAAAATTTCTTCGAATCGCTTCGATCCAAATACGCCAAAAATTACTGAGGATGTAACGAACAATTTGTAAAATGAATTTTGTCGATATCTTTTTTTGTTACGAAGGAGATGCGCTAACAAGGAAAACAGTGTTTGGGGAGATAACTCCTACAAAGAAAAGTATTCGTTTACGCAGGGTAAATTTCAAAAGCGCATAAACTGTTCAATATCATATACAAAATATCTAAGCGACATATTGCGAAACAAATGTTTATCGCAAGAACAAAATTAGGCGGAAGAAAAAAAAAAAAAAAAGAAAAAAAAATAATCAGAAGAAAAACAATAGGCTTTCCACAGAAAAGTGGAAAGACCTAATAATATGGAAAAAACTGGAGTTGTCGTTCGTTTTACGTTGATAGGATAGATAGCACACAACCTACATTCAGTTGTAAGTGAAGGGTTAAAAAAAAAGGGGGGGGGGGCAAAAGGGGGTCTCGGGGATTTTTTTTTTTTTTTATTAACGGAACAGAATGGTTTAAAATGTTTTTTACAATATAAATCAATTGCTTTAAAAAAGCAATTGTAGGGGGTCTTTCCCCCTTTAAAATTAATTGAATTGGGGGGGTTGTTTGTTTGTTTGTTTGTTTGTTTGTTTGTTTGTGCGTTTCTGTATGGGGTCTATATTATTGTTACCGGAGAAGTTTCATGTTTAGTTTGGAAAGTTTTTCTTTTATTTTAGGTACAGCGCGCGCGCCACATCACGTGACACGGGTTTATAATAACGAAAAGATAGTCTTTTTATTTCTTTTTAGGTGGGGACGTTAAACAGACAACATCTATAGAGATGGAATGTACACAATGTAATTTCTTTTGTCATTGTAGGAAATTGACATTTTGATGACAGTTCACAAGCAGTGCATGTTTTTGATTTAATTGATCCGGTGTAACTTTAAAACACATTTATTGATTATTTTCTGATAATGTACATTTTTCAGCACCTGTTTGTAACACAGATTAGTATTTCAATCTCGGAGCGGACATTTTATTGTAGGTTTTTACTGAGATTTACGGACCTAGCAAGCGATTTTGACGGCATTGCCATTGCTTTTCTCTAGGAAAAGCTGTGAGAGATATCTGCACCAAGTTTTTTTATAAACTTTTAGTACATGTATGCCCTGCTGACTGCAAATTTTGAGGTCGATTGTACTTGTACTTTCAGAGAACATGTGGATTTTTTTTCAGAAGTGACGTAAGAACAATATTAAATTTCAATTTTTCTTGAATAATTGAGAGTTTGTTCCTTCAATAAACTGTCATGATTAAACAGTCATACAGATTGATTGATTGATTGATTGATTGATTGATTGATTGATTGATTGATTGATTGATTGATTAGTTAGTTGGTTGGTTGGTTAAACACGTTGGATAGGGTCAATTGAAACACGGAAAAAGAAACAAAGAAGATCTTGGACCCTATATTAAACACATGAGACGGAAACATGATTGATTGATCATGATCATGATTGATTAATTAATTGATTAGTTGGTTGGTTGGTTGGTTAAACACGTTGGATAGGGTCAATTGAAACACGGAAAAAGAAACAAAGAAGATCTTGGACCCTATATTAAACACATGAGACGGAAACATGATTGATTGATCATGATCATGATTGATTGATTGATTGATTAGTTGGTTGGTTGGTTGGTTGGTTGGTTGGTTGGTTAAACACGTTGG
Source organism: Mytilus trossulus (assembly GCF_036588685.1). Taxonomy (NCBI): domain Eukaryota; kingdom Metazoa; phylum Mollusca; class Bivalvia; order Mytilida; family Mytilidae; genus Mytilus; species Mytilus trossulus. Next base: position 42,168,099 of record NC_086380.1, on the reverse strand, counting down.
ATAGGGTCAATTTAAACACGGAAAAAGAAACAAAGAAGATCTTGGACCCTTTATTAAACACATGAGACGGAAACATGATTGGTTGATCATGATCATGATTGATTGATTGATTGATTGATTGATTGATTGATTGAGTGAGTGATTGATTGGTTGGTTGGTTGGTTGGTTGGTTGGTTGGTTGGTTGGTTGGTTGGTTGAACCCTATAAGAAACACATGAGACGGAAACATGATTGATTGATTGATCATGATCATTATTGGTTGATTGATCATGATCATGATTGATTGATTGATTGGTTGGTTGGTTGGTTGGTTGGTTGGTTGGTTGAAATTCAAACACACATAAAACTGTTTAAATAGTGCCAAAACCACATAATTTGATGACCTTGACCTTTGACCTTGTAACCTTCGTCAAGGTCATTGCTCCACAAGGTCATTGCAAAAGACCCTATGGGTCAAGGACCTTTTGTTTAAGAGTTTTGCCTAAAAATGGCTTTTTAAAAACCATCGATGGGAGTTATGTCCCTTACATGATGGTAAAATCAATATAGTCATAATGTAAAAAAGTTGCCCCTTGAAGTACCAAGCATTTTTCACTGCTTAATTTTTTTGTATCTATAACTGTTCAAGAGTTATAGGGAAATCAAAGACATATGAAAATCTAAAATATGACCTTGACCTTTGACCTTGACCTAATTTTCTAAGTTAGGAATCAGGGGACTCAAATAAAAACATTCCAGGGTTATACGGTTAACGGTTTATGAGTTAAAAAAACATACCGACAAATTTATTCCGTAAAGATAGATAACTCCTATAAAATTTCTTCGAATCGCTTCGATCCAAATACGCCAAAAATTACTGAGGATGTAACGAACAATTTGTAAAATGAATTTTGTCGATATCTTTTTTTGTTACGAAGGAGATGCGCTAACAAGGAAAACAGTGTTTGGGGAGATAACTCCTACAAAGAAAAGTATTCGTTTACGCAGGGTAAATTTCAAAAGCGCATAAACTGTTCAATATCATATACAAAATATCTAAGCGACATATTGCGAAACAAATGTTTATCGCAAGAACAAAATTAGGCGGAAGAAAAAAAAAAAAAAAAGAAAAAAAAATAATCAGAAGAAAAACAATAGGCTTTCCACAGAAAAGTGGAAAGACCTAATAATATGGAAAAAACTGGAGTTGTCGTTCGTTTTACGTTGATAGGATAGATAGCACACAACCTACATTCAGTTGTAAGTGAAGGGTTAAAAAAAAAGGGGGGGGGGCAAAAGGGGGTCTCGGGGATTTTTTTTTTTTTTTATTAACGGAACAGAATGGTTTAAAATGTTTTTTACAATATAAATCAATTGCTTTAAAAAAGCAATTGTAGGGGGTCTTTCCCCCTTTAAAATTAATTGAATTGGGGGGGTTGTTTGTTTGTTTGTTTGTTTGTTTGTTTGTTTGTGCGTTTCTGTATGGGGTCTATATTATTGTTACCGGAGAAGTTTCATGTTTAGTTTGGAAAGTTTTTCTTTTATTTTAGGTACAGCGCGCGCGCCACATCACGTGACACGGGTTTATAATAACGAAAAGATAGTCTTTTTATTTCTTTTTAGGTGGGGACGTTAAACAGACAACATCTATAGAGATGGAATGTACACAATGTAATTTCTTTTGTCATTGTAGGAAATTGACATTTTGATGACAGTTCACAAGCAGTGCATGTTTTTGATTTAATTGATCCGGTGTAACTTTAAAACACATTTATTGATTATTTTCTGATAATGTACATTTTTCAGCACCTGTTTGTAACACAGATTAGTATTTCAATCTCGGAGCGGACATTTTATTGTAGGTTTTTACTGAGATTTACGGACCTAGCAAGCGATTTTGACGGCATTGCCATTGCTTTTCTCTAGGAAAAGCTGTGAGAGATATCTGCACCAAGTTTTTTTATAAACTTTTAGTACATGTATGCCCTGCTGACTGCAAATTTTGAGGTCGATTGTACTTGTACTTTCAGAGAACATGTGGATTTTTTTTCAGAAGTGACGTAAGAACAATATTAAATTTCAATTTTTCTTGAATAATTGAGAGTTTGTTCCTTCAATAAACTGTCATGATTAAACAGTCATACAGATTGATTGATTGATTGATTGATTGATTGATTGATTGATTGATTGATTGATTGATTAGTTAGTTGGTTGGTTGGTTAAACACGTTGGATAGGGTCAATTGAAACACGGAAAAAGAAACAAAGAAGATCTTGGACCCTATATTAAACACATGAGACGGAAACATGATTGATTGATCATGATCATGATTGATTAATTAATTGATTAGTTGGTTGGTTGGTTGGTTAAACACGTTGGATAGGGTCAATTGAAACACGGAAAAAGAAACAAAGAAGATCTTGGACCCTATATTAAACACATGAGACGGAAACATGATTGATTGATCATGATCATGATTGATTGATTGATTGATTAGTTGGTTGGTTGGTTGGTTGGTTGGTTGGTTGGTTAAACACGTTGGATAGGGTCAATTTAAACACGGAAAAAGAAACAAAGAAGATCTTGGACCCTTTATTAAACACATGAGACGGAAACATGATTGGTTGATCATGATCATGATTGATTGATTGATTGATTGATTGATTGATTGATTGAGTGAGTGATTGATTGATTGGTTGGTTGGTTGGTTGGTTGGTTGGTTGGTTGGTTGGTTGGTTGAACCCTATAAGAAACACATGAGACGGAAACATGATTGATTGATTGATCATGATCATTATTGGTTGATTGATCATGATCATGATTGATTGATTGATTGGTTGGTTGGTTGGTTGGTTGGTTGGTTGGTTGAAATTCAAACACACATAAAACTGTTTAAATAGTGCCAAAACCACATAATTTGATGACCTTGACCTTTGACCTTGTAACCTTCGTCAAGGTCATTGCTCCACAAGGTCATTGCAAAAGACCCTATGGGTCAAGGACCTTTTGTTTAAGAGTTTTGCCTAAAAATGGCTTTTTAAAAACCATCGATGGGAGTTATGTCCCTTACATGATGGTAAAATCAATATAGTCATAATGTAAAAAAGTTGCCCCTTGAAGTACCAAGCATTTTTCACTGCTTAATTTTTTTGTATCTATAACTGTTCAAGAGTTATAGGGAAATCAAAGACATATGAAAATCTAAAATATGACCTTGACCTTTGACCTTGACCTAATTTTCTAAGTTAGGAATCAGGGGACTCAAATAAAAACATTCCAGGGTTATACGGTTAACGGTTTATGAGTTAAAAAAACATACCGACAAATTTATTCCGTAAAGATAGATAACTCCTATAAAATTTCTTCGAATCGCTTCGATCCAAATACGCCAAAAATTACTGAGGATGTAACGAACAATTTGTAAAATGAATTTTGTCGATATCTTTTTTTGTTACGAAGGAGATGCGCTAACAAGGAAAACAGTGTTTGGGGAGATAACTCCTACAAAGAAAAGTATTCGTTTACGCAGGGTAAATTTCAAAAGCGCATAAACTGTTCAATATCATATACAAAATATCTAAGCGACATATTGCGAAACAAATGTTTATCGCAAGAACAAAATTAGGCGGAAGAAAAAAAAAAAAAAAAAAAAAAAAATAATCAGAAGAAAAACAATAGGCTTTCCACAGAAAAGTGGAAAGACCTAATAATATGGAAAAAACTGGAGTTGTCGTTCGTTTTACGTTGATAGGATAGATAGCACACAACCTACATTCAGTTGTAAGTGAAGGGTTAAAAAAAAGGGGGGGGGGGGCAAAAGGGGGTCTCGGGGATTTTTTTTTTTTTTTATTAACGGAACAGAATGGTTTAAAATGTTTTTTACAATATAAATCAATTGCTTTAAAAAAGCAATTGTAGGGGGTCTTTCCCCCTTTAAAATTAATTGAATTGGGGGGGTTGTTTGTTTGTTTGTTTGTTTGTTTGTTTGTTTGTGCGTTTCTGTATGGGGTCTATATTATTGTTACCGGAGAAGTTTCATGTTTAGTTTGGAAAGTTTTTCTTTTATTTTAGGTACAGCGCGCGCGCCACATCACGTGACACGGGTTTATAATAACGAAAAGATAGTCTTTTTATTTCTTTTTAGGTGGGGACGTTAAACAGACAACATCTATAGAGATGGAATGTACACAATGTAATTTCTTTTGTCATTGTAGGAAATTGACATTTTGATGACAGTTCACAAGCAGTGCATGTTTTTGATTTAATTGATCCGGTGTAACTTTAAAACACATTTATTGATTATTTTCTGATAATGTACATTTTTCAGCACCTGTTTGTAACACAGATTAGTATTTCAATCTCGGAGCGGACATTTTATTGTAGGTTTTTACTGAGATTTACGGACCTAGCAAGCGATTTTGACGGCATTGCCATTGCTTTTCTCTAGGAAAAGCTGTGAGAGATATCTGCACCAAGTTTTTTTATAAACTTTTAGTACATGTATGCCCTGCTGACTGCAAATTTTGAGGTCGATTGTACTTGTACTTTCAGAGAACATGTGGATTTTTTTTCAGAAGTGACGTAAGAACAATATTAAATTTCAATTTTTCTTGAATAATTGAGAGTTTGTTCCTTCAATAAACTGTCATGATTAAACAGTCATACAGATTGATTGATTGATTGATTGATTGATTGATTGATTGATTGATTGATTGATTAGTTAGTTGGTTGGTTGGTTAAACACGTTGGATAGGGTCAATTGAAACACGGAAAAAGAAACAAAGAAGATCTTGGACCCTATATTAAACACATGAGACGGAAACATGATTGATTGATCATGATCATGATTGATTAATTAATTGATTAGTTGGTTGGTTGGTTGGTTAAACACGTTGGATAGGGTCAATTGAAACACGGAAAAAGAAACAAAGAAGATCTTGGACCCTATATTAAACACATGAGACGGAAACATGATTGATTGATCATGATCATGATTGATTGATTGATTGATTAGTTGGTTGGTTGGTTGGTTGGTTGGTTGGTTGGTTAAACACGTTGGATAGGGTCAATTTAAACACGGAAAAAGAAACAAAGAAGATCTTGGACCCTTTATTAAACACATGAGACGGAAACATGATTGGTTGATCATGATCATGATTGATTGATTGATTGATTGATTGATTGATTGATTGAGTGAGTGATTGATTGGTTGGTTGGTTGGTTGGTTGGTTGGTTGGTTGGTTGGTTGGTTGGTTGAACCCTATAAGAAACACATGAGACGGAAACATGATTGATTGATTGATCATGATCATTATTGGTTGATTGATCATGATCATGATTGATTGATTGATTGGTTGGTTGGTTGGTTGGTTGGTTGGTTGGTTGAAATTCAAACACACATAAAACTGTTTAAATAGTGCCAAAACCACATAATTTGATGACCTTGACCTTTGACCTTGTAACCTTCGTCAAGGTCATTGCTCCACAAGGTCATTGCAAAAGACCCTATGGGTCAAGGACCTTTTGTTTAAGAGTTTTGCCTAAAAATGGCTTTTTAAAAACCATCGATGGGAGTTATGTCCCTTACATGATGGTAAAATCAATATAGTCATAATGTAAAAAAGTTGCCCCTTGAAGTACCAAGCATTTTTCACTGCTTAATTTTTTTGTATCTATAACTGTTCAAGAGTTATAGGGAAATCAAAGACATATGAAAATCTAAAATATGACCTTGACCTTTGACCTTGACCTAATTTTCTAAGTTAGGAATCAGGGGACTCAAATAAAAACATTCCAGGGTTATACGGTTAACGGTTTATGAGTTAAAAAAACATACCGACAAATTTATTCCGTAAAGATAGATAACTCCTATAAAATTTCTTCGAATCGCTTCGATCCAAATACGCCAAAAATTACTGAGGATGTAACGAACAATTTGTAAAATGAATTTTGTCGATATCTTTTTTTGTTACGAAGGAGATGCGCTAACAAGGAAAACAGTGTTTGGGGAGATAACTCCTACAAAGAAAAGTATTCGTTTACGCAGGGTAAATTTCAAAAGCGCATAAACTGTTCAATATCATATACAAAATATCTAAGCGACATATTGCGAAACAAATGTTTATCGCAAGAACAAAATTAGGCGGAAGAAAAAAAAAAAAAAAAGAAAAAAAAATAATCAGAAGAAAAACAATAGGCTTTCCACAGAAAAGTGGAAAGACCTAATAATATGGAAAAAACTGGAGTTGTCGTTCGTTTTACGTTGATAGGATAGATAGCACACAACCTACATTCAGTTGTAAGTGAAGGGTTAAAAAAAAAGGGGGGGGGGGCAAAAGGGGGTCTCGGGGATTTTTTTTTTTTTTTATTAACGGAACAGAATGGTTTAAAATGTTTTTTACAATATAAATCAATTGCTTTAAAAAAGCAATTGTAGGGGGTCTTTCCCCCTTTAAAATTAATTGAATTGGGGGGGTTGTTTGTTTGTTTGTTTGTTTGTTTGTTTGTTTGTGCGTTTCTGTATGGGGTCTATATTATTGTTACCGGAGAAGTTTCATGTTTAGTTTGGAAAGTTTTTCTTTTATTTTAGGTACAGCGCGCGCGCCACATCACGTGACACGGGTTTATAATAACGAAAAGATAGTCTTTTTATTTCTTTTTAGGTGGGGACGTTAAACAGACAACATCTATAGAGATGGAATGTACACAATGTAATTTCTTTTGTCATTGTAGGAAATTGACATTTTGATGACAGTTCACAAGCAGTGCATGTTTTTGATTTAATTGATCCGGTGTAACTTTAAAACACATTTATTGATTATTTTCTGATAATGTACATTTTTCAGCACCTGTTTGTAACACAGATTAGTATTTCAATCTCGGAGCGGACATTTTATTGTAGGTTTTTACTGAGATTTACGGACCTAGCAAGCGATTTTGACGGCATTGCCATTGCTTTTCTCTAGGAAAAGCTGTGAGAGATATCTGCACCAAGTTTTTTTATAAACTTTTAGTACATGTATGCCCTGCTGACTGCAAATTTTGAGGTCGATTGTACTTGTACTTTCAGAGAACATGTGGATTTTTTTTCAGAAGTGACGTAAGAACAATATTAAATTTCAATTTTTCTTGAATAATTGAGAGTTTGTTCCTTCAATAAACTGTCATGATTAAACAGTCATACAGATTGATTGATTGATTGATTGATTGATTGATTGATTGATTGATTGATTGATTGATTGATTAGTTAGTTGGTTGGTTGGTTAAACACGTTGGATAGGGTCAATTGAAACACGGAAAAAGAAACAAAGAAGATCTTGGACCCTATATTAAACACATGAGACGGAAACATGATTGATTGATCATGATCATGATTGATTAATTAATTGATTAGTTGGTTGGTTGGTTGGTTAAACACGTTGGATAGGGTCAATTGAAACACGGAAAAAGAAACAAAGAAGATCTTGGACCCTATATTAAACACATGAGACGGAAACATGATTGATTGATCATGATCATGATTGATTGATTGATTGATTAGTTGGTTGGTTGGTTGGTTGGTTGGTTGGTTGGTTAAACACGTTGGATAGGGTCAATTTAAACACGGAAAAAGAAACAAAGAAGATCTTGGACCCTTTATTAAACACATGAGACGGAAACATGATTGGTTGATCATGATCATGATTGATTGATTGATTGATTGATTGATTGATTGATTGAGTGAGTGATTGATTGGTTGGTTGGTTGGTTGGTTGGTTGGTTGGTTGGTTGGTTGGTTGGTTGAACCCTATAAGAAACACATGAGACGGAAACATGATTGATTGATTGATCATGATCATTATTGGTTGATTGATCATGATCATGATTGATTGATTGATTGGTTGGTTGGTTGGTTGGTTGGTTGGTTGGTTGAAATTCAAACACACATAAAACTGTTTAAATAGTGCCAAAACCACATAATTTGATGACCTTGACCTTTGACCTTGTAACCTTCGTCAAGGTCATTGCTCCACAAGGTCATTGCAAAAGACCCTATGGGTCAAGGACCTTTTGTTTAAGAGTTTTGCCTAAAAATGGCTTTTTAAAAACCATCGATGGGAGTTATGTCCCTTACATGATGGTAAAATCAATATAGTCATAATGTAAAAAAGTTGCCCCTTGAAGTACCAAGCATTTTTCACTGCTTAATTTTTTTGTATCTATAACTGTTCAAGAGTTATAGGGAAATCAAAGACATATGAAAATCTAAAATATGACCTTGACCTTTGACCTTGACCTAATTTTCTAAGTTAGGAATCAGGGGACTCAAATAAAAACATTCCAGGGTTATACGGTTAACGGTTTATGAGTTAAAAAAACATACCGACAAATTTATTCCGTAAAGATAGATAACTCCTATAAAATTTCTTCGAATCGCTTCGATCCAAATACGCCAAAAATTACTGAGGATGTAACGAACAATTTGTAAAATGAATTTTGTCGATATCTTTTTTTGTTACGAAGGAGATGCGCTAACAAGGAAAACAGTGTTTGGGGAGATAACTCCTACAAAGAAAAGTATTCGTTTACGCAGGGTAAATTTCAAAAGCGCATAAACTGTTCAATATCATATACAAAATATCTAAGCGACATATTGCGAAACAAATGTTTATCGCAAGAACAAAATTAGGCGGAAGAAAAAAAAAAAAAAAAGAAAAAAAAATAATCAGAAGAAAAACAATAGGCTTTCCACAGAAAAGTGGAAAGACCTAATAATATGGAAAAAACTGGAGTTGTCGTTCGTTTTACGTTGATAGGATAGATAGCACACAACCTACATTCAGTTGTAAGTGAAGGGTTAAAAAAAAAGGGGGGGGGGCAAAAGGGGGTCTCGGGGATTTTTTTTTTTTTTTATTAACGGAACAGAATGGTTTAAAATGTTTTTTACAATATAAATCAATTGCTTTAAAAAAGCAATTGTAGGGGGTCTTTCCCCCTTTAAAATTAATTGAATTGGGGGGGTTGTTTGTTTGTTTGTTTGTTTGTTTGTTTGTTTGTGCGTTTCTGTATGGGGTCTATATTATTGTTACCGGAGAAGTTTCATGTTTAGTTTGGAAAGTTTTTCTTTTATTTTAGGTACAGCGCGCGCGCCACATCACGTGACACGGGTTTATAATAACGAAAAGATAGTCTTTTTATTTCTTTTTAGGTGGGGACGTTAAACAGACAACATCTATAGAGATGGAATGTACACAATGTAATTTCTTTTGTCATTGTAGGAAATTGACATTTTGATGACAGTTCACAAGCAGTGCATGTTTTTGATTTAATTGATCCGGTGTAACTTTAAAACACATTTATTGATTATTTTCTGATAATGTACATTTTTCAGCACCTGTTTGTAACACAGATTAGTATTTCAATCTCGGAGCGGACATTTTATTGTAGGTTTTTACTGAGATTTACGGACCTAGCAAGCGATTTTGACGGCATTGCCATTGCTTTTCTCTAGGAAAAGCTGTGAGAGATATCTGCACCAAGTTTTTTTATAAACTTTTAGTACATGTATGCCCTGCTGACTGCAAATTTTGAGGTCGATTGTACTTGTACTTTCAGAGAACATGTGGATTTTTTTTCAGAAGTGACGTAAGAACAATATTAAATTTCAATTTTTCTTGAATAATTGAGAGTTTGTTCCTTCAATAAACTGTCATGATTAAACAGTCATACAGATTGATTGATTGATTGATTGATTGATTGATTGATTGATTGATTGATTGATTGATTAGTTAGTTGGTTGGTTGGTTAAACACGTTGGATAGGGTCAATTGAAACACGGAAAAAGAAACAAAGAAGATCTTGGACCCTATATTAAACACATGAGACGGAAACATGATTGATTGATCATGATCATGATTGATTAATTAATTGATTAGTTGGTTGGTTGGTTGGTTAAACACGTTGGATAGGGTCAATTGAAACACGGAAAAAGAAACAAAGAAGATCTTGGACCCTATATTAAACACATGAGACGGAAACATGATTGATTGATCATGATCATGATTGATTGATTGATTGATTAGTTGGTTGGTTGGTTGGTTGGTTGGTTGGTTGGTTAAACACGTTGGATAGGGTCAATTTAAACACGGAAAAAGAAACAAAGAAGATCTTGGACCCTTTATTAAACACATGAGACGGAAACATGATTGGTTGATCATGATCATGATTGATTGATTGATTGATTGATTGATTGATTGATTGAGTGAGTGATTGATTGATTGGTTGGTTGGTTGGTTGGTTGGTTGGTTGGTTGGTTGGTTGGTTGAACCCTATAAGAAACACATGAGACGGAAACATGATTGATTGATTGATCATGATCATTATTGGTTGATTGATCATGATCATGATTGATTGATTGATTGGTTGGTTGGTTGGTTGGTTGGTTGGTTGGTTGAAATTCAAACACACATAAAACTGTTTAAATAGTGCCAAAACCACATAATTTGATGACCTTGACCTTTGACCTTGTAACCTTCGTCAAGGTCATTGCTCCACAAGGTCATTGCAAAAGACCCTATGGGTCAAGGACCTTTTGTTTAAGAGTTTTGCCTAAAAATGGCTTTTTAAAAACCATCGATGGGAGTTATGTCCCTTACATGATGGTAAAATCAATATAGTCATAATGTAAAAAAGTTGCCCCTTGAAGTACCAAGCATTTTTCACTGCTTAATTTTTTTGTATCTATAACTGTTCAAGAGTTATAGGGAAATCAAAGACATATGAAAATCTAAAATATGACCTTGACCTTTGACCTTGACCTAATTTTCTAAGTTAGGAATCAGGGGACTCAAATAAAAACATTCCAGGGTTATACGGTTAACGGTTTATGAGTTAAAAAAACATACCGACAAATTTATTCCGTAAAGATAGATAACTCCTATAAAATTTCTTCGAATCGCTTCGATCCAAATACGCCAAAAATTACTGAGGATGTAACGAACAATTTGTAAAATGAATTTTGTCGATATCTTTTTTTGTTACGAAGGAGATGCGCTAACAAGGAAAACAGTGTTTGGGGAGATAACTCCTACAAAGAAAAGTATTCGTTTACGCAGGGTAAATTTCAAAAGCGCATAAACTGTTCAATATCATATACAAAATATCTAAGCGACATATTGCGAAACAAATGTTTATCGCAAGAACAAAATTAGGCGGAAGAAAAAAAAAAAAAAAAAAAAAAAAATAATCAGAAGAAAAACAATAGGCTTTCCACAGAAAAGTGGAAAGACCTAATAATATGGAAAAAACTGGAGTTGTCGTTCGTTTTACGTTGATAGGATAGATAGCACACAACCTACATTCAGTTGTAAGTGAAGGGTTAAAAAAAAGGGGGGGGGGGGCAAAAGGGGGTCTCGGGGATTTTTTTTTTTTTTTATTAACGGAACAGAATGGTTTAAAATGTTTTTTACAATATAAATCAATTGCTTTAAAAAAGCAATTGTAGGGGGTCTTTCCCCCTTTAAAATTAATTGAATTGGGGGGGTTGTTTGTTTGTTTGTTTGTTTGTTTGTTTGTTTGTGCGTTTCTGTATGGGGTCTATATTATTGTTACCGGAGAAGTTTCATGTTTAGTTTGGAAAGTTTTTCTTTTATTTTAGGTACAGCGCGCGCGCCACATCACGTGACACGGGTTTATAATAACGAAAAGATAGTCTTTTTATTTCTTTTTAGGTGGGGACGTTAAACAGACAACATCTATAGAGATGGAATGTACACAATGTAATTTCTTTTGTCATTGTAGGAAATTGACATTTTGATGACAGTTCACAAGCAGTGCATGTTTTTGATTTAATTGATCCGGTGTAACTTTAAAACACATTTATTGATTATTTTCTGATAATGTACATTTTTCAGCACCTGTTTGTAACACAGATTAGTATTTCAATCTCGGAGCGGACATTTTATTGTAGGTTTTTACTGAGATTTACGGACCTAGCAAGCGATTTTGACGGCATTGCCATTGCTTTTCTCTAGGAAAAGCTGTGAGAGATATCTGCACCAAGTTTTTTTATAAACTTTTAGTACATGTATGCCCTGCTGACTGCAAATTTTGAGGTCGATTGTACTTGTACTTTCAGAGAACATGTGGATTTTTTTTCAGAAGTGACGTAAGAACAATATTAAATTTCAATTTTTCTTGAATAATTGAGAGTTTGTTCCTTCAATAAACTGTCATGATTAAACAGTCATACAGATTGATTGATTGATTGATTGATTGATTGATTGATTGATTGATTGATTAGTTAGTTGGTTGGTTGGTTAAACACGTTGGATAGGGTCAATTGAAACACGGAAAAAGAAACAAAGAAGATCTTGGACCCTATATTAAACACATGAGACGGAAACATGATTGATTGATCATGATCATGATTGATTAATTAATTGATTAGTTGGTTGGTTGGTTGGTTAAACACGTTGGATAGGGTCAATTGAAACACGGAAAAAGAAACAAAGAAGATCTTGGACCCTATATTAAACACATGAGACGGAAACATGATTGATTGATCATGATCATGATTGATTGATTGATTGATTAGTTGGTTGGTTGGTTGGTTGGTTGGTTGGTTGGTTAAACACGTTGGATAGGGTCAATTTAAACACGGAAAAAGAAACAAAGAAGATCTTGGACCCTTTATTAAACACATGAGACGGAAACATGATTGGTTGATCATGATCATGATTGATTGATTGATTGATTGATTGATTGATTGATTGAGTGAGTGATTGATTGGTTGGTTGGTTGGTTGGTTGGTTGGTTGGTTGGTTGGTTGGTTGGTTGAACCCTATAAGAAACACATGAGACGGAAACATGATTGATTGATTGATCATGATCATTATTGGTTGATTGATCATGATCATGATTGATTGATTGATTGGTTGGTTGGTTGGTTGGTTGGTTGGTTGGTTGAAATTCAAACACACATAAAACTGTTTAAATAGTGCCAAAACCACATAATTTGATGACCTTGACCTTTGACCTTGTAACCTTCGTCAAGGTCATTGCTCCACAAGGTCATTGCAAAAGACCCTATGGGTCAAGGACCTTTTGTTTAAGAGTTTTGCCTAAAAATGGCTTTTTAAAAACCATCGATGGGAGTTATGTCCCTTACATGATGGTAAAATCAATATAGTCATAATGTAAAAAAGTTGCCCCTTGAAGTACCAAGCATTTTTCACTGCTTAATTTTTTTGTATCTATAACTGTTCAAGAGTTATAGGGAAATCAAAGACATATGAAAATCTAAAATATGACCTTGACCTTTGACCTTGACCTAATTTTCTAAGTTAGGAATCAGGGGACTCAAATAAAAACATTCCAGGGTTATACGGTTAACGGTTTATGAGTTAAAAAAACATACCGACAAATTTATTCCGTAAAGATAGATAACTCCTATAAAATTTCTTCGAATCGCTTCGATCCAAATACGCCAAAAATTACTGAGGATGTAACGAACAATTTGTAAAATGAATTTTGTCGATATCTTTTTTTGTTACGAAGGAGATGCGCTAACAAGGAAAACAGTGTTTGGGGAGATAACTCCTACAAAGAAAAGTATTCGTTTACGCAGGGTAAATTTCAAAAGCGCATAAACTGTTCAATATCATATACAAAATATCTAAGCGACATATTGCGAAACAAATGTTTATCGCAAGAACAAAATTAGGCGGAAGAAAAAAAAAAAAAAAAGAAAAAAAAATAATCAGAAGAAAAACAATAGGCTTTCCACAGAAAAGTGGAAAGACCTAATAATATGGAAAAAACTGGAGTTGTCGTTCGTTTTACGTTGATAGGATAGATAGCACACAACCTACATTCAGTTGTAAGTGAAGGGTTAAAAAAAAAGGGGGGGGGGGCAAAAGGGGGTCTCGGGGATTTTTTTTTTTTTTTATTAACGGAACAGAATGGTTTAAAATGTTTTTTACAATATAAATCAATTGCTTTAAAAAAGCAATTGTAGGGGGTCTTTCCCCCTTTAAAATTAATTGAATTGGGGGGGTTGTTTGTTTGTTTGTTTGTTTGTTTGTTTGTTTGTGCGTTTCTGTATGGGGTCTATATTATTGTTACCGGAGAAGTTTCATGTTTAGTTTGGAAAGTTTTTCTTTTATTTTAGGTACAGCGCGCGCGCCACATCACGTGACACGGGTTTATAATAACGAAAAGATAGTCTTTTTATTTCTTTTTAGGTGGGGACGTTAAACAGACAACATCTATAGAGATGGAATGTACACAATGTAATTTCTTTTGTCATTGTAGGAAATTGACATTTTGATGACAGTTCACAAGCAGTGCATGTTTTTGATTTAATTGATCCGGTGTAACTTTAAAACACATTTATTGATTATTTTCTGATAATGTACATTTTTCAGCACCTGTTTGTAACACAGATTAGTATTTCAATCTCGGAGCGGACATTTTATTGTAGGTTTTTACTGAGATTTACGGACCTAGCAAGCGATTTTGACGGCATTGCCATTGCTTTTCTCTAGGAAAAGCTGTGAGAGATATCTGCACCAAGTTTTTTTATAAACTTTTAGTACATGTATGCCCTGCTGACTGCAAATTTTGAGGTCGATTGTACTTGTACTTTCAGAGAACATGTGGATTTTTTTTCAGAAGTGACGTAAGAACAATATTAAATTTCAATTTTTCTTGAATAATTGAGAGTTTGTTCCTTCAATAAACTGTCATGATTAAACAGTCATACAGATTGATTGATTGATTGATTGATTGATTGATTGATTGATTGATTGATTGATTAGTTAGTTGGTTGGTTGGTTAAACACGTTGGATAGGGTCAATTGAAACACGGAAAAAGAAACAAAGAAGATCTTGGACCCTATATTAAACACATGAGACGGAAACATGATTGATTGATCATGATCATGATTGATTAATTAATTGATTAGTTGGTTGGTTGGTTGGTTAAACACGTTGGATAGGGTCAATTGAAACACGGAAAAAGAAACAAAGAAGATCTTGGACCCTATATTAAACACATGAGACGGAAACATGATTGATTGATCATGATCATGATTGATTGATTGATTGATTAGTTGGTTGGTTGGTTGGTTGGTTGGTTGGTTGGTTAAACACGTTGGATAGGGTCAATTTAAACACGGAAAAAGAAACAAAGAAGATCTTGGACCCTTTATTAAACACATGAGACGGAAACATGATTGGTTGATCATGATCATGATTGATTGATTGATTGATTGATTGATTGATTGATTGAGTGAGTGATTGATTGGTTGGTTGGTTGGTTGGTTGGTTGGTTGGTTGGTTGGTTGGTTGGTTGAACCCTATAAGAAACACATGAGACGGAAACATGATTGATTGATTGATCATGATCATTATTGGTTGATTGATCATGATCATGATTGATTGATTGATTGGTTGGTTGGTTGGTTGGTTGGTTGGTTGGTTGAAATTCAAACACACATAAAACTGTTTAAATAGTGCCAAAACCACATAATTTGATGACCTTGACCTTTGACCTTGTAACCTTCGTCAAGGTCATTGCTCCACAAGGTCATTGCAAAAGACCCTATGGGTCAAGGACCTTTTGTTTAAGAGTTTTGCCTAAAAATGGCTTTTTAAAAACCATCGATGGGAGTTATGTCCCTTACATGATGGTAAAATCAATATAGTCATAATGTAAAAAAGTTGCCCCTTGAAGTACCAAGCATTTTTCACTGCTTAATTTTTTTGTATCTATAACTGTTCAAGAGTTATAGGGAAATCAAAGACATATGAAAATCTAAAATATGACCTTGACCTTTGACCTTGACCTAATTTTCTAAGTTAGGAATCAGGGGACTCAAATAAAAACATTCCAGGGTTATACGGTTAACGGTTTATGAGTTAAAAAAACATACCGACAAATTTATTCCGTAAAGATAGATAACTCCTATAAAATTTCTTCGAATCGCTTCGATCCAAATACGCCAAAAATTACTGAGGATGTAACGAACAATTTGTAAAATGAATTTTGTCGATATCTTTTTTTGTTACGAAGGAGATGCGCTAACAAGGAAAACAGTGTTTGGGGAGATAACTCCTACAAAGAAAAGTATTCGTTTACGCAGGGTAAATTTCAAAAGCGCATAAACTGTTCAATATCATATACAAAATATCTAAGCGACATATTGCGAAACAAATGTTTATCGCAAGAACAAAATTAGGCGGAAGAAAAAAAAAAAAAAAAAAAAAAAAATAATCAGAAGAAAAACAATAGGCTTTCCACAGAAAAGTGGAAAGACCTAATAATATGGAAAAAACTGGAGTTGTCGTTCGTTTTACGTTGATAGGATAGATAGCACACAACCTACATTCAGTTGTAAGTGAAGGGTTAAAAAAAAAGGGGGGGGGGCAAAAGGGGGTCTCGGGGATTTTTTTTTTTTTTTATTAACGGAACAGAATGGTTTAAAATGTTTTTTACAATATAAATCAATTGCTTTAAAAAAGCAATTGTAGGGGGTCTTTCCCCCTTTAAAATTAATTGAATTGGGGGGGTTGTTTGTTTGTTTGTTTGTTTGTTTGTTTGTTTGTGCGTTTCTGTATGGGGTCTATATTATTGTTACCGGAGAAGTTTCATGTTTAGTTTGGAAAGTTTTTCTTTTATTTTAGGTACAGCGCGCGCGCCACATCACGTGACACGGGTTTATAATAACGAAAAGATAGTCTTTTTATTTCTTTTTAGGTGGGGACGTTAAACAGACAACATCTATAGAGATGGAATGTACACAATGTAATTTCTTTTGTCATTGTAGGAAATTGACATTTTGATGACAGTTCACAAGCAGTGCATGTTTTTGATTTAATTGATCCGGTGTAACTTTAAAACACATTTATTGATTATTTTCTGATAATGTACATTTTTCAGCACCTGTTTGTAACACAGATTAGTATTTCAATCTCGGAGCGGACATTTTATTGTAGGTTTTTACTGAGATTTACGGACCTAGCAAGCGATTTTGACGGCATTGCCATTGCTTTTCTCTAGGAAAAGCTGTGAGAGATATCTGCACCAAGTTTTTTTATAAACTTTTAGTACATGTATGCCCTGCTGACTGCAAATTTTGAGGTCGATTGTACTTGTACTTTCAGAGAACATGTGGATTTTTTTTCAGAAGTGACGTAAGAACAATATTAAATTTCAATTTTTCTTGAATAATTGAGAGTTTGTTCCTTCAATAAACTG